>NW_020524956.1:0-265000 GCF_003368295.1 Carassius auratus | reverse complement strand
GGTGCATTCACACCAGATGCAAACAGAGCATCCGGCGCGAGTGATTTTAATGTTAAGTCAATGCAAAGATGCGAATAGACAACCTCCGAAAATCAGCGAAACACATTCTTAAATAGACGCTGTCTTTATAAATAAACCACATATTTGAGTTTAAAACAACTACATTCTCGCATGAAATACTTTTAAAAATAGATTTATTCGCGCAAGTCGCGTCTTGTGTGAACACAGAATTAAATCATCATTACAGTAACATGTTAGCATGTGTTGATGAGAGGTGGTTCATAAGATTTGAGTTGCTTGAGGCAGACGTGGATAAAGTCTTTTACCATGCATGTTACAGAAACATTGTTGCCTCTAATTCCCGGTACTTCCGGTTTGAGAACGCCATTATTGCTGATGCCGTCTTGTGTTTAGTGGTTGTCGGGGCGTGCAGTGAGACAGCGTGAGCAGGGCACCACACATCCAGCCAATCATCATCGGATTTGCAATGGTGTCAGGCAGCTGATGTGTAGCCACTAGCCAAAGCATGACACCTTGCGCTTTATTCAAACAAATTGTAGTAACGCGACACTTTACATTCTCAGTAACGATAACGACATTGCAATGACGGGAAAAATGCCTCGTCTGAAGCATACATTGAAAAAACACCAACTTGTTGGCTGGTGACAGCCTCCGACGTCACTACCGGCATGCCTATAAATAAGCACCGGGAGAGCACGTCATTATCTTCTTCGTCTGAAGCTTGTATCCAATGCATGGCAGGGAGCTAGAGGATGCAGTGTTTTGTTCCCTACTCAGGGAACTATGGTTACATACGTAACCTGAGACAGTTCCCTTTCAAGGGAACTTCAAACTGTGTCCTCTACCATTTCCATGGGAGTTTCCCCTGGGACGTTAGACGGCTTTCTGTGACAGTACCCCTTACGGCCAAAAGGCCTAAGCTAAATACCCAACTTAACTGTTAGGGCCTCGGCCCAGGGTAGAGCTGAAGGCTTGGAATCAGGAAAGATTCCTGAAGGGCACGAAGCAATCGCGCGAAGCCCTCACCATATAGGATTTTAGAAAGAACGCAGAATACCAGCGTGCGAACTTACCACAGCGTGGATTTCAGAAAGTGTGCAAAGACTTCACGTGCACACTTACCATAGCATGGATTTTCAAATACTGTTCTAAGGAGGGGCTCTCATGGCACTCTGATAGTGCAGCTCATACATGGAATGTTGCATCTCAAAACAGTATGACTGAGAGTCATCAACTCGATCTATGGAAACAATACTGGAGCGCTCTGGGGATAACAAAAAACAAAACAAAAAAACAGACAACTCAGTCTCATATGAGAGGAGAACTCCGAGCTCAGAGTAGCACGCTCATAGACGACCCTTTTTTGGAATAAGGGGAGCGCTGCTAAGTTACCAGGAGAATCACCCAAATAGCCCCTCATGTTGAGGGAAGCGATACTTGAAGTGTATAAACAAATTCACACTGGCTGAATGGAGCCCAAGGAACCAAGGTCTAATCATCTCAAGACAGGGAAAGAAGCGGAGCACGTAACCCTTATCGCACAAGATTTCAGAAAGTTTGCAGAGTCTTACGTGCAAAGTTATCAGTTGTGGATTTTTAGAAAGTGCGCAAAGTGTTCACGTGCACACTGACCACCATGTGGTTTTGAGAAAGTACAGCTTAGGGTGTGTACTTAAAGGTTACTAAGCATCGCAGAGGTGCTGAATCTCACGGGAGAGGCAAGCTCAATTTTACAAACCTCGGGCGAGAGGAGCATCACCTGAGGCAGCATATACAAGAAGACTTCTGTGACTGCCACCTCCACTTCCCGCTAGATGCGACAGGACCTGGCCAGGAGACCCCTCAGGGTGACCTGGCTGGACATCCATGAAATTCCCTGCAGTGCTGTGCCAGGCCTGATGATCAAGGCGGCTCCCTCAGAAATCTGTGATCTCAGCCGCCTAATACCGTAACATGAAGCCGGATGGCTGGTGCTGGCGAGTGTTTAGTAAACACTGTAACTGAGCACTGCAAAACGAAACTCACAGAGTTTATTAGTAGATACGTAACCACCAGCAATTAAATACACATAAGTATATACAGAGAGGGTTACATTTACTGACCCACCCTCC
The DNA here is from genome assembly GCF_003368295.1 of Carassius auratus. Classification (NCBI taxonomy): domain Eukaryota; kingdom Metazoa; phylum Chordata; class Actinopteri; order Cypriniformes; family Cyprinidae; genus Carassius; species Carassius auratus. The sequence continues at coordinate 262,868 of NW_020524956.1, read as the reverse complement.
TGCGCTGGAGCCCCGCTCAAGGGGTGCCTCCTTTTAGTCTGGACCATCAGTCAGGTGGTTGCTATGAACATAGAACCACAAAAACATTATAGGTCCAGCATAGGAGACTGTTAAGTGAGAGGTTTCCACCTAACCTCGATCAGGTCGAGAGCAGGTGGTAACAGGGGAATTAGGAAGGGGAGGATAAAAGCAGAAGTTAACCTTCTGAAGTTGATTAATGCATATACGCGTTATGAGGCTATTTTTCCCTGATAACCTTTTAGACTGAAGAGGGTTAAAAATCCCCAAAGGGAACGAGTAGATACCTCGGTATCACTCTGATTCAGACGAGAACGTTGCCTCATCTAGATCATACCCCTTAGGTTCTGCTTTCCTCCCGTGACCCACGATTCCTCTAACCCCTGCCCGCAGGTGGGGGAGGAGCGCGAGTTGCGACACTAGCCTTCTGTGCCCGTCTTTGATCCTCAGATCGAGACAGGCCAGGACATCGATGTTGTTCGCGCTCAGACCTGGACCTTCGTGGAACGAAGGATCTGAAAGCAGCAGAGTGCGCCTTCGTCTCCCTGAACTTCTCAAATCGCCGTCTCAACGGAAATACCGAAAAGCTCAGAAGGCGAAACCTGAGCATAGAGAAGAAGGCATTTTTTTTCCCTCCCGATGTCTGCAAGGTTCATCCACAGATGTCTCTCTGCTGCCACCATGGACGCCATAGTCCTGCCCATGGCAGAGGCGGCCTGCTTGGTAGCATGGAGAGAGATCCGTGGTGCGGCGCAGCTCAGCTACCTGATCAGAAAAAGGCCCCTGCCTTTTCTGATATGCTTGAAGCACCAGCATTGTGCTGTAATAAAGCCATAACCTGACCTGCTGATGGAGATCATGCAGAAATAAAAGGCTCACTTGAACTGAAGGGTTATGGTCAAAAGGTAATTTTCGCTCAACAACCTCCAACAGCTCTACATACGCAGGGCAGGAGAATTGAGAAGGCTTAGCCTCAGCTTTTTCACCATCCTCAAATATCTCCTGCTTTTCACACTAACCTCAGTATCAGAAAGTGTTAAAGATATAACATCATCCTTCCGAGGCTCTCTCTCGTCCGCCGCCCTTCTTTCTTTTTTTTTTTTTTTACGATCGCGAAAGGGAAATCCCTCTTTAAACCATTCAAACAGATCCACCTGTATTCTCACGAGCTCATTCTTTTCCACGCCTCAACGCGGACAGGACCTGAACTGCGGGAAGCAGATGGCTGCCTTTTTTCCCCTTTTCTTTCAGAAGAGAGACAAACTAGAGCGGAGCTTTTTCCATTGAAAAAATGCTCACAATGCACGCAGACTGCCTCCTCAAAGACATGGCGTACGTGCTCTTCACCCAAACAAATGACGCAAAGATCGCGTGTGTTATCAAGTGTCAAATAACACCGACACGGATGCACACATCGTCTAAACGCTTGCTAGTTGTCGCCATGATAAACAGAGAAAGATCGCCCTTACCGGTTCTTTCAGATGCACGCTTCAAACAAAACAGTCAGTGCAGATGAAGAAGATAATGACGTGCCCTCCCGGTTCTTATTTATAGTCGCACCGGTAGTGACGGTGTCGCCGGTCAACAAGTTGGTGTTTTTTCAATGTATGCTTCAGACACGGGTCACGACGAGGTGTTCCCCAAAGCGGGCCTTAAAGGACGCAGTTCGTAGTTTGAAAGGGAACTATGGATAACATTAAAGAACATTACAAATATTTAAAATAAATCCATAGCTTTCACCTTGCTCTCATTTCCCAAGTTGTGCTTCCCTTAATCTAAGGCTAATAAATGTATTTCACAATCTGGGTCATTATTTAATACAAAACCACACATAATGTTTCTACTGTATCTCTGTCAATCTCTCTGATACTTAGTTTTAATGAGTGCTGTCTGTCACTGTCTTTAATCAGTTCTGTGAATTACTGTATGATCATCAATGTTGGGTATAGTTACTTTGGAAAGTAGTTAGTTAGGTTACAACGTTACCATCAATTAAAAGTAATCAGTTATGATACAGCGTTACCTATTCATAAAAGTAACGCGTTAGAGTACTCATGCGTTACCAAAAATTAAAAGCCGTTTGCAGCGGCTCACACACGACACACGACAGACATAGCCCCTGGCCCCTTTAAATGCACCTAGAAGTCGTGAATCCCGACAATGAATAACGTCAGTCATCCGACTAAATTAACACTGCAGGATAACAATAACAGGATAGACAGTCAGCAATCGGCTATTCCACATGGCGTTTTATTTATTTATCACAGAACATATTATTAATCAAAATTCGCACCTAACGTTACCCAGCCCGGGTAGCCTAGGCTACTGTATATTATGAGCACCACAAGATAACTCCTGATTTTTCTTTAACTTTAAATAATGCAGTTATCAAAGTACAAGTATGCTTACTTGTAAACACAACCTTAAACAGGCTTGCAGATTTAAATCCATTTAGAAATGATGAACAACCAGCCAGCCAATGATCTAACAGAAATTAACAGCTGCCTGTCAAACAAAAATGAAAACAAACCGAATTAAATCCTTCACTGCCACACAGGCAAATGACAAATCAAATCGCTTAATAGCCGAACTAATTATTATTAAAGTGTCACTTACAGTCACAAGCCTAAATTCGCTTTAACACAGTCCTCTTACATTTACTCTTCAAAGTAGTGATTAAAACGTAGCGTTAAATTTGAGGTAGAATTTTTGGCGGTCGACAGAAGCTTTTCACCAAAGCAGAGTGTGCATTTTACCGTTATGTTCTTTTCTTTTTCGTTGACAAATTGAAAATAATGTGCGTACTTCCATAAACCAAACGCTGTCCTCTCTGCTATCTTGCCGGGAGTTCGAAAAAAAAAAAAAAAAAACACACACACACACACACACACGCAGGGTGAGGCGCAGGGCACAGACGCATCACAGCCATTGACTTTACGATCACAGAGCTTCGGCTCCGCTGATACATTCGCAGGTGGCACAGTAGACCTAGGACTACTGTCTGACAAAAAGCAGGCTGCAGTCGGGATTTTCCTTTCCTTAAAATAACGGATTACTTTTTTTTTAAAAATAACGAAGTTACTGATTACTTACGCACGAAACTAACGCGTTAAGTTACAAATTTCAGGAAAAAAGTAATTAGAGTACTCTAACGCGTTACTTTGTAACGCGTTACCCACAACACTGATGATCATTCTTTATAAAGTAGCAACAATGTCGTTTTTAAGATGCAGTACTGTGCAAAAGTCTTAGGTACATTAGTATGTTCAGCCCAAAAAGCAGTAACAAAGCTATTTTTAAAATGTAAGGAGCAGACAGTAGAGATACTTACGTGAAAATGTAAGGAGTAGAAGTAAAAAGTCGTCTGAAAAATAATTACTGAAGTATAGATACCCCAAATTTCTACTTAAAGGGTTAGTTTGCCCAATTTGCAAAATTATGTCATTAATAACTCTGTTTATCTTTGGAACACGGTTTAAGATATTTTAGATTTAGTCTGAGAGCTCTCAGTAACCTCCATTGAAACTGTGTGTACGGTATACTGTCCATGTCCAGAAAAGTAAGAAAAACATAATCAAAGTAGTCCATGTGACATCAGAGGGTCAGTTAGAATTTTTTGAAGCATTAAAAATACATTCTGGTCCAAAAATAGAAAAAACTATGACTTTATTCAGAATCGTCTTCTCTTCCGTGTCTGTTGTGAACGAATCATTCGATGTAACCGGATCTTTTTGAAACAGTTCACCAAATCGAACTGATTCGTTTTAAACTGTTCACGTCTCCAATACACATTAATCCGCAAATGACTTAATCCACTGTTAACTTTTTTAATGTGGCTGGCAGTCCCTCTGAGTTAAAACAAATCAATATCCCGAAGTAATTCATGTACTCAAACAGTACACTGACTGAACTGCTGTGAAGAGAGAGATGAACACCTAGCCGAGACAGATAATGACTCGTTCACGAGTCAAGAACCGTTTCTGTCAGACGTGTCCGATTCAAGAACCGAGGAGCTGATGATACTGCGCATGTGTGATTCAGCCTGAAGCAAACCGACACACAGAGCGTTTGAACCGAACTGATTATTTTGGTGATTGATTCTGAACTGATTCTGTGCTAATGTTATGAGCCAAGGTAAACCAAAGGCTTGCAGTCATCACCAATGACGGCATTATGTCGAGCGCAAAAGAACCGGTGAACCGTTTTCTTCAACCGTTTTATTGAATCGAACTGTCATAAAGAACTACTGATGCAACTACTAGTCTAGAACACTAGAACACAGTATATTTTTTAACTTTCTACATAAAGTATACTTAAAAATATACTTGGGCTTTATTTAAGTATGCTTAATAAAATAAACTTGAAATATACTACTTTTTCGTAAGGGGCTGGAGGAGCATTGGATAAGCAGCGGTTCTCAAATCCAGTCCTTGTGACCCCCTGCTCTGTTTTGTATGTCTCTCTTCATTTACACACATAATTCAGATAATCAGCTCGTTAGAAGTGAGCTCCATGCATGAATTGCGTTCCTATTGACATCTACATAGAGTTCATTGCTCCCTACTCCCCGAGCAGGGGGAATCTGTTGATGTTTACTTCATTTTGGAACATTCACTCAAGGATTTGCTCTGCACAGCTTCTTCTACACACGGACAAGTGTGATATCATATACCTCGGTAAATAATACAATTTAAATTCACATCTCGCACACTTTACTGCACTTTGAATGGGACATATATGTTCGCTTTGAACTGGAATCATGGCGGAATATCCTGTGATGTTCACTTCACAGGGCACTTACACTGGAATAGAACAAATGTCTGAAGTAATAAGAGAGACATACAGATTGTGTAGAGCAGGGGGTCGCAAGGCCTGGAACTGCCCCAGATGCGCCTGTGCATTAAGGAAGTGGATGGAAGTGCAAGGCCTCTGACATAGAAAAAAGCAGCATGTGCTCTTATCCTTTAACCGCAGCAGTGACAGTGCATACATAATGCCCCTGAACAGATGGAGATAAGCTCGGGCATATTAAGAGATTGAATGTTTTGAAAGCAGACAGGAGGAAATGTCAGGTCATAATGAATTAACTGAGAAGGTTAGATCAGGTCAGATAAACATATTTTCTTTCATTGCTGTTATCTAATGCTATGATTTAATAATATCAGGTAATGCAATACTTTGAATAAATATTCTAAAATATACAAATAAATAATAAAAAAACATGAACTTCATTTCAATTAAATGGATGAATGAATTAATGGGTGAATGAATTAATGAATGTTCATAAGGGTGTCATGGGCAAAATGTGCATAAAAATGTTATGTACTTCAAGAGCAATTTATTATATCTATAATCAATCTCCATAGTGACTTGCAGGAAGAAATGAAGGCAACTGGAAGCTAACATTTTGTCTGTATTCTTCTGTATTTTTATTATTATTTATTTTTAGGTTTAATAATATTAATATCGTTTAAAAAAATGGACTTAAAGGAATCTTGTTACTGAGTTTTGCACAGCCAAGCACCACTCACATGTTCTATAGGAAATATAAAAATGCAGTTGGACAATGTCATTTTGCATTTCATTTTATGCTGACAGCATTCATTTGAAAGTACAAATCTTCCAAAAGCAGTGACCTTGCCCCCTTACCCTTACACGGATATCCTTGGCTGAACCAGGAAGTATTCTCTTTCCTCTCTCCAGTAGAATGAATCCTCAAAGTAGCATGATTAGCAAAAACATGAGGAAAGCCACCCTCCAGACATGATTAATATGGATCTCTTTAGTGAGTCTTATTCCTGTACCAGTCTCCATAATCAGCAAAAAAAAAAAAATCTAACAAGAGGTTAAGAAAAGGAATCCAAACTCAGTTCGAGGTATCTGTAGTCATTAGATGCCAGAATGGGTTTGAATGAACCTTAAAGAAACATTCAAGGAATACATATAAATTTTGCATTTAAATTAAAAAGTGTGGTCGCATAGGACAAGCTGTATAATTGTTTGAAGTGTGCACATGCATCATAGTTCCAGATAATTTCTTCTGTTTATTCATGCATTTTTACCAACGACATGCAGCAATTACCTATTGTCTTTTTAAGGGGCTCTCCAATTAATGAGCTAACATTTGCCTTTCTTTCAAAACTGAATGAGTGAGTCATTTGTTTTAAAATAACCATAATTGTTCAAATATTAATGTGCCTGAGACAAATCACATATTTTAAAAAAGGAATTATCAGAATCATTAAGTTAGCTGCTCAAAGTAATTTTATTTAAATAGGAGACAATATGAGAATTCAGTAGACTGTCTGGCTTCATAGTCTGCTTTAGTTCAAGAATGCTGAATAAATATGCTTTCCATTGATGCATTGTTTTTTAGAATAGGGCAATATTAGTAGCTGAGATACAACTAGTTGAAAATCTAGAATCTGAGGGTGCAAAAAATAAATAAATAAATAAATAAAATATTGAGAAAATCAACTTTAAAATTGTCCAAACAAAGTATGCAATGCATATTACTAAATGAATATTTAAAAATAAATTTGAATATATTTACAGTAGGAAATTTACAAAATATCTTCTTGGTACATGATTTGTATTTACTATCCTAATGTTTTTTGGCATTAAAGAAAAATTTATAATTTTAAACCATACAATATATTTTTGGCTATTGCTACAAATATATCCAAGTGACTTAAGACTGATTTTGTGGTACAGGGTCACATATGGTGGACGAGATCATCCTTTTCAAATAGTTTTTTTTATGTTCACTGTGAAAATAGTAATTTTGTAAACTATATCACGAAAATCCTCACAGACACTAGGTCTCATGCAGATATAAAAATTCTGGCTGAGATCTGAAAATAGCCAGCATGCTTCCAGCAGAAACACATTTGCTGTTCTGTCATATCATATCTGAGTATCATATCTTCTGTCTGGGACAGCTTCGAGACTTCTATCCTCTCGTCTCTTCTCTTCTTGAGCTCCTGGTCTAGTTGGCAAATCCATGAGACTCCTTAGTTTCAATTATTTAAGCACACCTCATCAATCACTTCCACCGCTCAAGTCTTTAGTATGAGGAAAAATATGCAATTGAATTATTTATCTGAAGCTGAACACAAGCTATTTTCAGATTGGGTTTTATCTTGCCAGTTGACATTGGGTTAAACATGATAAGAGTTTGAATGTTTGTGTTTTGATAAAATGGACATTTAAATGTTGGCTTTAGCTGTGTACCCAACTAACACAATGCAGAATGAAACTCATCATTGTGTTGGACATTAAAGTGCCCCTATTATGCCATTTTTTTAGGTTGCTAATATTGTCGTAGAGAGATCGGCTCTGGATTGGTCTAACGCGTACCGTGCATGTCGGAAATGAAATGCCCATAGCCATGATGGAATTGTCAATGGTTTATTGACAGCGCTGCACACTTGTCAGTACATAGAAAAGATGGTGTGGATTGTACCTTACCAGCTTGAGTCGGGGTCTGATGATAAAATGGTTTAACTGGCTGATTGACAAGAGACTGATTCACAAGCATGACTGGAGCAGGACAGTTCTCAGTGGTAAGTGTCAAGTTTTGACAAGTTTGTGGTAATTATGAGATGTGATAAAACAAATTTACTCTCACAGCATAGGATACAGCATCTTCTTGACATGATGCTAACCACACGGAAATTTTACTGTGTTTGTGGGCCGCCAAGTTAGGGACTTAAAATGTGGGCATACATTATGTAAATGTGTTACTTTGTGACGTAGAGCCATAACAGAATAAGATTCAAATTCCTGACGACTCGTTTAGGCAATTGAGAGCCTTTTTTTATTATTTTTTTATTTCTTTTTTTGATAGACAATAACGTTATCTATCATGCACTGTTGGGTTCACAACTTTGCAGATACTTTATAGTCACGTACAGTTACATGACACTAACTGAAGTAGCATTTATAAAATTCACAGAGAAGGGTTTGAAAACCAGCTCCTAAATGTGCAATATAAAGTTTCCATGTCAAAAAAATGTGAGCGCATACAGCACACCGGCTTTGAAACACAGGGCCCTATTTTAACGGTCTAATCGCTAAGTGTAAAGCACTCGGCGCAGGTGCACTCAGGGCATGTCCAAATCCACTTTTGCTATTTTAACGACGGAAAAACGGTCCGTGCGCCGGGGGGCATTTTTGGAATGGGTTGTCCGAATTCAGATAATCTACAGGACAAGCAGGAATCCACCAAAGTTTCCCGAGGTGAAGAAGGTGTGGGGTGAAGTAAAATGTCATTCATCATCATTATAAGTAGTAATAGTCTGTAAGGGAAACAGGTCAATTTAGCTCAAAGGGAATCATTTAAGATTTTAAAGGGAATTTGAACAGAATCACTGTTTCACGGCTGATCATTGAGACGTCCTGCGATTCAGTGAACGAGCCATTTAACATCAAATCTGCGCTGGATACTAATATCCACACTATAGTGAAACACTATCAATTAGCACACTAACAAGATCGGCAGTTTAAGACTAAGTTATTAACTTGTAAGCACAAAACACAAGATACTTCTCTTTTCAATATGAATAAGGCTTTATTAGATAAATCTAAGACATATAAACTAATCTAACACATAAACGCATGCACTCACACATTCACACAAGTTGCAGGAAGATATAAAGTTAGGGAAAGATGAGTTTAAGAGAATGGAAATATGGAATCCCAAGTTCACAGCAATACGTTAAATTGCATAGACATGAACAACCATCAATCACTTAATTAACGCTCGCATTGAGTTCCTCAATGGGGTTAAAATTATATTAGATACACCAGCACAAATGTCAGAGTCTGGAGGTAAAGTTACTTGCGTCTCCTGTGAAAAAGGAGTCTCGGTGAAAGGGCTATGCCGAGGTCGTTGATTGGCTGGAAGTTCAGTCGCTGAAGTGACGTCTTGGAAAGCCCGTGGTTGTTGGGCGTTGGCTGAAAGTGCAGAGTCGTGTGCGCTGGTTGAAATTGAACGGGCACCCGAGGTCAGGCGTCGGAGACTCGACGTTACAAAACTTAACTCAGAACACGAAACTCTCAAACGGAAAAGAAAAGAAATAAAGTTTGACGAGACAAGGTTGTGTTCCTTCTCATCGTGGCTAAGTAGCAGCAGGCTTGCAGGCCGAAGCACGCTGGAACCGCGCTCAAAGAACAGTGATGATTAAACAGCATGGCTAGAAGCTACAAGCTAGCAGAAGCATAGCTAGAGACTAAAAGCTAAAGCTAGGTAGCAAAGCTACAAGCTAAAAGCTAAGAGCAGGCATGACTAATAGCAGAGACTAAAAGCCAGAGACTAAAAGCAGAGAGCAGGCATGACTGATAGCACAAGGAAGGCTAGAACTAAAAGCAACGATTTTACGATGTCCTCAGTTTTTAAACTGGCCTGTTGGCCACACCTCAAATGTTGTCTTGACCAATCAGATATTGTCTTGGCTCGGGGGTATCATAAATCATTTGTTTATCTTACCAAGCATGTGGTCCGAATTTTCCTGCCTTGCATGGTCTAATTTTGGACATGATTCCTATAACACGAATACGATACATGGGACAAATAAATTATTGTCAGGGCTAATTCAAGCAAGAATATTCGATCACACACATACCAAACATAATTATAAATCGTTAAGCTATGCCATAGTTATTTTAAAAAAAACATACACAGTAAGTGATTATAACATGATAGTCAAATGTGTGGGTTACACATAAATGAATATGGAGTGATGCGATGGACTGATTCATTTATGAGTCTTTTTGAGTTCATTCTGTTCCATATATATATGTACAAAAGCAGTTTCTTTGCCATTCTCATGACAAAGACTTTTCTGTGAAGACAGAGGTTTAATGCCCTTCCCCCCCTTAGGAATTTCAGTCTGTTTCTGCTAGGTGGGGGGAAGTCAATGGAAGTGTTTAACTCATGGGTTTCCATGTGATGTCCAGCGTTGCATTTCAATTACGAACAACACATTTGGCACCAAATTTCTCTTCTTTGAATTGAAATTGTAAATAATTGTTCTAGTGGTGTTAATGTTGAAAGCTGTTGTGTGAACAAGTTGGTTGGTCGTCTTGCTTGGTTCTTGTGGCACTAGAACTGATTTATGACTTCCTGAGGAATTGGGGTCTCCTGTTTCAAACATCGCTTTGATAGACTCTTAAATTTGTCTGGTTCGACTCATTTCTGTTACAAGTCTGAACTGCAAATAGGTATCCTAATTCTAATACATGCAATGACTATCCATCATTACATATTTATATTTATGTAGCCTACACAATAATATTCTTATACACTGTAATTCTTTTGTTTTTAATATTTGGCATGTTCGTGTGATTCACATCCCGGTGTGTAATAAGCAAAGTCAACGCACACTGTGGACCCGCGCAGAGGCACATTTTCTACAAACGCCCTCTTTAAATAACAAAAAAATATTGCACCATTGACTTGACCAGGTTTGAGTTAGTCTATGGCACAGTCTCTTTTCAGCTCCTTTAAATAAACACAACTTTTTTTTTTTTAGACCAGCACGCCCATAAGTGCACAAATGAGCGCAAATGCATTTGCTAATTAAACAATGTGGCACTGGACAGGGAAATATGAACGGCCCTGGACTGAAACTTGGACTGGGCCTTGCATCGCATTGTGCCGGGTGTATGATAGGGCCCACAATCTTTATGGTCAAACGTGCCACCCTTGCATTAGTAGTTCTGCGGGGAAACAGATTATGTGTTCAGATGTAGGTTGGGTTTCCAGATATTGGATATGCATCTGATTTAAAACCACATTTGAAAGTGGCTCAGATCAGATGAAAAAAATTCTGATCTCGTGAGGATTTTTGTGTTTACACCTGTGCAAGAAGTTCCAACCTGTGTCAGATGTGAGCAAAAAATCTGATTTTTTATTTTATTTTTTGTCCCAGTGTAAATGCAGCCTTTGTCATGTCACAGTGACAGCAGGAAAAATTTATTAATTTTGAAATATTTTAATTGCAAAAAACAACTATTTTTTAATATATATATATATATATATATATATATATATATAGTCAGTGAAACATTTTTTCTGCTGGCACCCATTGGTACTGTGAACTTGTGAGCACAAACTCCAAAGTAAAGATCAATGGCGTATTAATGAGATACTTCAGCATTATTGAGGAAATATGTAACACTGGCGGAGTAATGAGGCCTTTGGGACTTGTACTCTGGGAATCGAAATATGACTGTCACATCTTCTGAAGATTGAAGTACACACTGAATGGCTGCCAGCTTCGGTTGCCCAGGCAATCTTTTTTATTATAATTATATATATATATATTTTTTTTTTTACAAGGAACCATTTGGCTGGAGCTCCTTGTAACTCAAGCTCAGTCTATCAAATCAAAAAGAAGCATGTTTGAATGTGATCTAGAGAGTTAATTAGAGCTGTTAATACTTTGCATTACTCAGACTTAGCTGATGGCTGTCTGAGGAGTTTTCAGAAAGGGCTTTGTGTCTATCTTCAGGACAGTGAGGCACTGGTAGGTGTAAGACAGGACTATTTTTGTACATTTTAAGAAGGTGTTGGTGGTGGTCTTGTTGGTTATGGTAAAATGGCTGATGTACTCTTGACATCAACCACTCAACAAAACTGATATCAAAGCAAATTAAAGGATTCTGTATGAGCTTCTTTTATTTTTCCATACAATGAAACCATATTATAACCAAAGAACTATTAACAAATGATTGCTTGTTTCTTATCATAAAGAGTGATATGATTTGTTCTGTGAGTCTGACTGCATTGTGTAACCCTGCATGATCTGTGGAAGTTATGTAGAGTCTGAGAATGGCCAGCAGTGATCCTCCTGGTGAACCTATTCACTGTGACAAAGCTCTCGAGAGGATTTTAGTGGCCACATCACACCCAATGGCATCTTTTCATGCTCTGGTGCCTTGAGTGGGACAAATGAGGTTGACATTGAACTAATGCCAAAGCTTCTTTCAGACAAAGTGTCAGGTTTGAATCTTAGCAATTCAGAGTTCATAACTGGTCTAGTTTTGCTCTTGGGCCAATTCAACTCTCAATCCTTTCCATTTTTTGTTAAGAGGAAGATACTACAAAACTGCAATTTAAGAAGCTTAAAGCTGCTAATAAAGTTAATGGAGTTCAACCACAGTTATATTGTGGGGGAGAGAAAACGGTAATTAAATTTATCACATACACATACACAAATTTTCTGTCTGCAAGTTATTATTAAATTAAACTATCAGAAAATGTAATATATATTTTTTTGTTTAATATTTTTATAATCATGTAAATGCTTAATAATACACTTAATAGAATAATATAATGCATAATACAATAATAAAACTATGCTGAATATATTTATTTTATAACAAAAAATTGTTATATATATTAACCACTGGATTCAAGTAAATATTATGTTATGAAAATATAATATTACATTATGTAATGAATATTATAATATTTTATTTTATTTTGCCACAAGTTTTTTTTTTTTTTTTTTTTTTTTGAAAGATGACAATTTATATGTATACCTTGTTTTCTGTTTTCTCCGTTGTGACCAGGGGCGGAGCCAGAAGATGTAAACATTCGGGGCTTAGCCCAAACCTAGGGGGCTGGAGGGGTGTACTCCGCAGGGGAGATTTTTTTCCCCCATTTATGTCAGCTAAATGCACTATTTTTCAGGCTGTTTGAGATAACAGAATGCCTAAAAATCTATACACTATTTGGGAAAATGATGGTTACTCAGAAAAAAAAAAATATTCACCCAGTAGAGCCTACAAACTATTTTGTATTTAATTGTTCTCCAGCTATATTTCTCAATTAATCTATCTTCTTATCCCACTAATGTGCCGAGAACAGTTGTAAAACATGCCCTGAAATAACTTAGCATTTGATACATTGGGATATATTGCTTTTGAATCTCTCTCTGGCCGGTGAGGTTTGCTGTTACGAGTTCCTTTTAAAAAAAAATTGTTATGTCCATAATGTTAATTTCAGGCGGTTAGTCAGTGAGCTCGCTACGACGGCGGTGAAATAAAAAGCCCACCAGCCCCTAATGACAACGACGAAGAAGATGATTTATATTCTTCTTCGTTAGTTTTTATCAGCAGTTGGCAAACAAGCGAAGTGATGCGTGATGCTTTACCGTCCGCCACAACGCACAGTAATAGAGCTTTTGTTTCTTTTTTTTGCCGCTCCAGTCTGAGAGACTGAGAGGAAATGAAACAAAGTTGAAGTTATTTTAAAAAAGCTAAAAGATTCGGGGCTTTTGACAAAACATTCGGGGCTTAAGCCCCATTAGCCACCCCCCTGCTCCGCCCCTGGTTGTGACCTATTTTTCCTGAGTTGCCTGATTATGTCATTCAGTTCACCTGTTGCCCGTTAATCATCTCATTAGTTCCCTTTGTTTGTTCATGCTTATAAGTCTTCAGTTTTTCCTTAGTCTTCGTCTGTGCTCTGTCTATGTTAAGTTGGTTTATGTGCATGTTCTCCTGGATTTATCTGATTAATAGACTTTTTTTTATCTCCTTTGTCTTTCCCGAATGAAACAGCTTTGCTAAAGTTGATTACGCTTTTAACACATTTGATTACGATGTCCATTTGTCACTCCTTGAACACTGGGTACGTATCAAGGATACAGCATTATCGTGGTTTAGCCTGTTAGCCAGCACCCCCCATTATGGGACTCAAAGCTGAAAGTGCCCTACCTAACATAAAATTGTAGCAGTTCCTTACTTCAGAGTGTTACACATATAATTTTGGTGTCTTTGGAAAGAAGACCCTTTGGGCTTTACTTTTTATCAACCAGATTTGATCATGCCCAAAAATATTAAACCGTATAGACAATGAAGTGCCTTGATTTTTATTTTTATTGGATATAAAAATATATGAAATCAGTCCTGGAGCAAGAAAAGTAATGTGTTGAAAGTCATGTCTCATGAGTTTCTATTTCAAAAAGAAGATATCATGAAAAATGAGATTGCAGCAAACATTTTTTTGAGACTATGTCTAGTCCCCCCACCCCCCAATATATATATATATATATATATATATATATATATACCAACTGTATTAGAAGCTTCTACAAAATATTTAGCTATTAAACACACCACTGCATAGTTTTTTTTTTTTTCAATTATTAAACAATAGACAGAAACTTAGACATCATATAAGTTATATATTTGAGCACTAGAAAAATACAATAAGAATGATTTACTTTTTTATGCCAATTACAGAACATCCTGAGATTGCTAGAAATGCAGCATTTACAATGATTTACAATGAAAATATGTGTTGATGAGCTGATGGCCAGTTATAGAGATGCTAATAATACAAATGTGCCATAATGTAAATAAACCGCTCTCTATTTATATAGATAGCATTTACATTGATAGCTGTTATTACACAGTAATAGTGAGTTGATTTGCACTCAAACAGATGGTAATCATGCAGATATAGGCACATTCAACATAAAACATACTCACACATATATGAAAACTGTTTAAAAATAAAACAAATAAAGAAAAAAGCGATCGCTAAGTTCCGCCTCCATCAGAAGACAGGTGTGTCAGAGCACGCGTTACAGCCATCACGAGAGAGCGCCAGAAATAAATAAACTATCTTTCGCCTATCTTTCACTTTTTTTTGTGGATCATCTCACTCTGTTTGTGACACTGTATGCTGCAAAACTATGCCGTTTTTTACCAACAAGACACAATTTATGATCGTGAGTTATTCCATAACAGACACAAACACTACTGTCCCTGAAGAACTGAAACATAAACAAAGGAATTATCATCCATATTACAACGTTATAGCTACGTTGGACTAAACCTGCTCCATAAGATGTCGTTCAGTGGACCTTTACCTTTCTAATTGGACTAAAGAACTTCATTTTTCATGTTTTGATATGTACTGCTTGTACAAATGTAGCAAATACAGTCTTTATAAGCTTTCAATTGAAAAACAACATATATATATATATATAGTTTGTCAAGATTACATTTTAAATTTGTCCCATTCCATTTAATCTATTTGTAAATAGTGACACGAGTGGAGGACGCCTGAGTCGGGGTGCAGGCTAACAGGTTAAGTCATATCTTAAATCCAGGAAAATTTTAGTGGCTATCGGACAGTTACTCTTCCTTCTGGGGTTCCTCAAGGGTCCATTCTAGGGTCATTACTTTTTAGTCTGTACATAATTAGGAAATATAAAATCTCCTTTAATTTCTATGATGATGACTCTCAGTTTTCAACTGCTCAATTGCTAAATCAGGTATCACCTATGTGGTTCTGCAGTTTTGTTTTTATGAGCCCAGTTAGTTATAGCGAACATGCACATAACTATACAGCTTTGCTACACATTTTATTATTTAATTAATCTTAATCTAAACAATTTAGATTTAGGTATGAACTAATAAATAAACTGAATTTAAATTTATTATTATAAATTAAATAAATAATATGAAGCAAACAAAATTCCTACTTATGTGCTACAAATAATGAATGGACTATAATGAGAAATAATTAGATGTTTTTGTTTTTTTTTCATAATTTTTCCATGAACATTGAACACAACTACAGCTGAAGTATTCCAAACCACACTTCAGACAAAAACAGATATTTAAGTTCATAAACCAGTTATCTGACTAAATAATAATAAAATAATAATAAAAAAAAAAGACACGAGTTGTTAGCCCGTCATCATATGAACACAGCTGTGCTTACACAAAGCTGCCCGATATGCTTGTTTGCTTTGCCAGTTTCAGAGTTCCCAAGTGCCAGAGACTGCTCACTGGCAACTGAGCAATGGGTGGGTGACAAGGCTTGTGGTTTGCCAGGGTGTCACTGATATACATAACCCAGTAGTGAGAGATTTTTTGCACTTATCCTGCTTTGCTGTTCCTCCTATTAATAACCCTCCATAAACACTGTGTCCAGCCTATACTGACTCCTCTACATACGCAGAGTGTCTGTCTGTTTTTAACTTTCAGAGTTATCACTTTAACTTTAGTAAGGGTTAGAAAAGCAAAAATGTTTCCCCTTCTACCCTAACCAAAGAAAGATAGATGGAAATACCTTGTCCTAAATCTCTATCTATATTTTTATAACACGTACTTTGCAACTACATAATTGTGAAAATTGTCATTTGTCATAAGTCATTTGTTTATTGTGACACTAAAAACACTGACCATCTGTTATGAACAAATGGTACAAGTGAAAAAAGTGAAAGTGAAGTGAAAGTGACATTCAGCCAAGTATGGTGACCCATACTCAGTATTTGTGCTCTGCATTTAACCCATCCGAAATGCACACACACAGAGCAGTGAACACACACACACACACACACTGTGAACACAGACCCGGATAAGTGGGCAGCCATTTATGCTGCGGCGCCCGGGGAGCAGTTGGGGGTTCGATGCCTTGCTCAAGGGCACCTAAGTCGTGGTATTGAAGGTGGAGAGAGAGCTGTTCATGCACTACCCTCACCCACAATTCCGTCCGGCTCGAGACTCTAACTCACAACCCTTCGATTGGGAGTCCAACACTCCAACCACTAGGCCACGACTTCCCCAACCAAACTACATTAATAATAATACTAATACTAATAATAATATAGTTAATTAAATTATATTAAAGGGGTCATATGGTGCGATACAATTTTTGTTACAAGTGTTACAAGCTCTTGGTCAATAAAGGTCTGTAAAGTTGCAAAGATTAAAGTCTCAAATTCAAAGAGATATTATTTATAAAAGTTAAGACTTATAAGTCTTAAGATTTATAAGTCAGACCTTGTCTTTCTATGGGCCGGCGTGCCCTTAGAACAAGTGTCCCGGCATGTTGTGGTCACAACAGATGCCTCTAACACGGGCTGGGGCGTGACATGCAACGGGCAGGCAGCTTCAGGGTCCTGGACAGGACCTCAACTGCTTTGGCACATCAACTGTCTGGAGTTGCTGTCAGTGCATCTAGGGTTACGTATGTACCCGAGACCTTTTAGAGCCTCTTGGCCAGAAAACATTTATTTTTGCTCCATTAAGATCAATGCTACAGGTAAAAATAGTTAAATATTCATGTACATTAAAGCAAATCACATTAAATGGGCAGTTCCGAAAGCTACAGTCGATGCTGCGCTGATCAGTGCATTGGGAAACGTCTTAATCGTGACCAGCTGTGAATAATGTGTGTAACACGTCGATAGAATTGACCCATCAGAGTGCACCCGCAACATGGGGCTATAAATATATAAGCCACAGGTCTTTTGTCTTCAGGTCATTCTGTGCATCAGGAACCAATCTCAGGTTCTTCCATTTGGCCTAAGCCTTATCACCCCACACATACACAAAATGCATGGATGCAGTGCTTGCTCCATTATGACTTCAGAGCATTTGACTTTGAATTACATCAATGATTGTTTAATAATAGCACAATCGCAAGAGATGGCGCTAAAACACAGAGAGATCGTGTTAGCTCACCTAGTTTCTCTAGGGTTGAGATTCAACACCAAGAGAAGTGTTCTTATCTGGCCAGAGAACAACTTATGTTGGGATCGTTTGGGATTCGATCACGATGCGAGCACAACTGTCTCCCTTTCTAATCGAGACCATTTGGCAGACCATGAGAGAGGTCAGGCTAGGCCAAGATCGCACTGTTCATCAGTACCAAATGATGTTAGGTTTCATGGCTTCAGCATCTATGGTGATTCCTCTGGGGCTGTTGCACATGAGACCATTTCAGTTGTGGCTAAAAGCCAGAGGATTTCATCCAAGAGTCAATCCTCAAAAGCAAATAAAAGTGATGCGCCGCGTGCTTCGTACACTGTCTCTGTGGCTCAGACCCTGGTTCCTTGCCTTGGGTCCCACTCTAGGGGCATTGTGCCGTCGCAGACTGCTGACGACAGATGCCTCACTGATGGGCTGGGGAGCGGTCTTTGTTGGCCATCCAGCTCAAGGGGAATGGGAGGGTCATCAGCTCGATTGGCACATCAAATTGGCTCTGAAATATTTTCTACATCAATTAAGGGGCTGTCATGTCCTACTATGGATGGACAACACAGCGACAGTCTCTTATATAAATCACCAGGGAGGTCTGCGCTGCCGCAATCTAAACAGAATAGCGTGGCAGATTTTTCTTGGGGTCCAGGACAAATTCCTGTCAAACAGGGCTGTTTACATTCTATGTGGGAGCAGCTTTACTGTCCAGACAGACACTATCGACAGGGGAACGCAAACTCCACCCGTAAGTAAATTTAAATCAATATATTGTTTTCTGTAAGTGAGTAAACAAGATGATTTTCACATAATTTAGAAAGACAAATTATAGGCTACAAGCTCCAGTTCTCAAAACCTGGGAACCATTGTTCTTTATGTGTTTTTTTTATTTACATTTTAAGTTTTTCACTAAACACGCATAACATTTGTTTTCTCAAAAACACAATCATGTACGTACATGCATTTCACACATTATTATAGCCCTGTTTGTGCTGATTACAGTGAGATTAGATTAAGCCTATTTAGATATTTATAAGAAACTGAAAAAAAAGCACAAATGTCAGAGCATGACAAAACTTCTCCAGTCCCCAAAAATACCATTAGACTCCAGAGGATTAAACAAATTTGGAAAAAATTTACAAAGTGGAGGTGGACCTCTTCGCCTCCCAACAGACAGTTTCTCTGCTCCCGGGAGTTCTAGCTGGAGTTCGCCAACAAGGGTTTTGCCTCTTGCTGATAGCACCACGTTGGCCGAACAGAGTGTGGTTCTCGGAGATAATATCTCTCCTCAATGGCTCGCCATGGACAATTCCAGAGAGGAGAGACCTTCTGTCTCAGACAGAGGGCACGATATTCCATCCCAGGCCCGACCTGTGTAATCTTCATGTTTGGCCCCTGATGGGTACCAATTGAGAAACACAGGGCTTTCGCCGGATGTTATTGAGACCATTCTAAGTTTTAGGGCTTCCTCCACTAGAGGCGTTGTACACAATGTAGATCCAGTCAACTGCCAGATTGCTTCAGTTCTGGACTTCATGCAAGGGAAGTTATCAACAGGCACATGCCTTGCCACTCTTAAGGTGTATGTGGCCGCTCTATCGGCTTGCCATGCCTTGGTTGACAGGGCAACCTCTGCTGTCTAGCTTCCTTCGTGGGGCAAGGCGACTGAGGCCTACAGCAGAACCAAGATGCCTTCTTGGGATTTATCTATAGTTCTCGAGGGTCTGGTTGATAAGCGTCGAATAAACTTCTAACTCTTAATATTTATATTTGTAGTATTTATACTACATGCTACAGCAATACTAATAGTAGTAAGGTAGCAACCTTTTCTGAACATAGCCTGTAATGTCTGGCTTTGGTTGTGCTTCTGATACAGTCCAGCAGGTGTTATGTGGCACTCAAGCTAAAAATATATGGCCCTGAACTCCAGACCTCAGCAAACCACTTACTGTGCTCTTTTCGCCTCTTACTATCCATCGAGGTCTGTGAAATGAAGACATTATGGATTTACCATCTCTATCGAATTTTTACGACAAACAAAGTTTGATAAATGAAGTTTCTATAAATTCACTTTTTTCATTTTTTTTTTCTTTACTGGATGGATGGAAATATTTGTGCTCAGCTGAGATGTGTGGGTCCTCAAATCTGGCTCGTGAGATCCACTTTCTTGCAGAGTTTAGCTCCAACTCTAATCAAACAAACCTACCTGTGATTTGCTAATGATCCTAAAGAAATTGATTAGCAAAACCAGGTGTGTTTGATTAGCATTAGAGCTAATCTCTTAAGGAAAGTGGATTTTTTTGAGCCAGATTTGAGGATCACTGATCTAGAGAAATTTTATTGAGACAATTCAGCGAATGTTTTTTTCTTCTTCAGAAAGGATGCATTTAGTTGATCAAAAGGGACAGAAAAGGTTTCTATTTCAATTAAAAACCATTATTTTTTTTTTATTGTTCTATTGATTAAAGAAGATTGGGAGAAAAAAAGTTTATATATATATATATATATATATATATATATATATATATATATATATATATATATATATATATATCCCAAAATATTAGGGAGTAATAACTTTCCACTCAATATTTTTATTTTTGTGGATCCAATCACATAAATGCATCTCAGCAGAACAGATGTCACACAAATCTTGATGACTTTCTATTTCTGAATGCTGAAAAACATAAGCAAAAAAAAAGCAATTGCTGGAAAAGTGCAGTGTGAAAGACAAAGTTCTGAACAGCACGATCTGGACACATCCATTGAAAGTCTCAGGTGAAAGAGAGATTTTGTGGTTGTAAATGGTTCAGTATATCAAACTGTGTGGCCCTCAATACCCTCTGAGATCAATAGATCTGTAGAAACCCTCTGCTGGGTTTCAGTGGAGCTGTGAAAGAGGCAAATCAAAGGAACCTGCAGGAGGGAATTCTGGGAGAGTGGGATTAAACACATTCCCACTAAACAAATGGACAAGACCACTGCTGTCTGACCAACCAAAAGATACACTTGTAGCACAAACATCACAAAGTATTAGGAGTGGATTTAATCAATTATGTGATGTGTCGTACAATTTGTTGGTTCGTTTCACCGTAAAAGATTATTTCTTGTTAAAATTGCATTACATAAAATTATAGAAATTATACTGATATCAAAATTGTTTAATCAAGGGTCAAAATGTGCTAACCAGTTATTTTAATATTATTTATATATTTTATACAAATGTGTGTATGTGTGTGTGTGTGTGTGTATAGGTTATATACGATCCATTGTTGAAAATCAGCCAATGATCAGGGCCAGTTATATCCTGTCATTCAAAAAGCTGTGTGAAGAAAATACCTTGTGTTGAATTTAGGGCTTTCATAATTAATGTGACAGTAACTTATTTACAGTTACAAAACAGCTAAATATATCCAGGGTCTATATGACTCAATGAATCAATCAAAGTTCAACCCAGGGTTGGCAGATTTTTCGCTATACCAAACATTATTTGTAGCGCGTCTCCCATTAAATAATAACCAATAATTATTGATAAGAAACAAAGTCTTATCTTTCAAATTCAGTCCATTCTTTCATGAAATTTAAACAATAATAACGTTTTGACACTCTTAAACGTGATGTTTACAGATCACTGTATTGCCTCAGTTCAACCAGCAGCATGGAGAGCAAGTCTCCCCCCATTAATACAAGTTAAAGCATAAACAAAACATGAACAAACATCAGAATGTATTTTAAAAGATACAGTATACAGTAGATAAGAAAAATCTCTCTCTTTTTTTTTTTTTTTTCAATGTAATCTTTATTTTAAATCAGTTTTTATGTTTTACATTTTTGGTTTTCATTTAAATTAGATTTTTTTTTATTAGGTTTATGTTTTAATACTTTTATACACTGTAGCTTTATTAATTACTTAGAAATGTTAGTACTTAAAACGTAATTTTTTTTTTAAATGTAATATATTTTATTTCAGCTGTATTTCAATTGAAATAATTTGTATTTCTTTCTTTCTTCAATCTTAAAATTGCCGCACAAGTTTCCGAAAGAAGGAAAGCATGCATTAACACTTCATTCACACTTTTATTTTACTGGCAGACTCTGTTTCTGACTTTCCAAAACCCTGGCAACTGATGGAGACGTGTCGGCCTCATTTCTGCTCTCCGGGTGCCATGGCCAGGTTGTGCCTACAATTAGAGCTCTGACAACTCTTCCCTGGCTAAAAAGTGAGGATGACTGTAAGGCCATTTTATGGACCTTTGTAGTGTGAAACATAAGGTGGGCTCAGGGTTGGGCATACAGAAAAAAAAAAAATCACATCTGTGTTGAAGTAATCAGGTCACCAACACATGGTGACCTCTTAGGTCTGGGAGAAATAACGAAGTGCACAAAGCACGGCCAGCAACTCCAGGCAGTTGATGTGCCATGTCAGATGGCGACCACTCTACAGACCGCGGGCAGGGTGGCCACTCATGACCGCACCCCAGCTGGTGAGGGATGTGTCCGTCACTAGGATCACGCAGCGACAAGGAGCTCCCAGCATCGGGCCCTGAGACAAGAACCAAGGCTTCCTCCACCTATCCAAGGCACTTAGGCAGCGCCGCGAAGTGGGTTTCCCCTCAGGAAAAACGTAGTGCGAAGTGGGTTTCCCCTCAGGGAGAACCCCTTGGTTTTGAGCCACCCCTGTAGGGGTTTCATGTTTCATGTACAGCAGGCCAATTGTATTCACGTTGGACGCAGCTGCCATCAGACCCAGCAATCTCTGTTACTGCTTGACAGTGAGTGACCGGCCTTCTCTCACTCTCGCGACTGCAGTGAGGATTGACTCAATCCAAGCAGGTGACATACGTGCCTGCATCGTGGTCAAATCCCACACCATGCCCAGATAAGTGGTTCTCTGTAATGGAGAAAGCATACTTTTCTTGACATTAAGTCTTAACCCCAGCTCTTATTGTGTGAGTGAGAACGACACCTTGGTGCCGAACCGTAATCTGCTCAGATTGAGCTGATATCAACCAATCCTCAATGTCGTTGAGTCGTGAAAGTGTGGGGTGAGAGTTCAAGGCCAGTGGAAGATCCGTATTGGTAGGCTTTTGCCCCCAAAAGCAAAACCTCAGGAACTTCCGATGAAGAAGGATGGAGATAAGTGCATCTTTTTGATAGATCGTGACACACCAGTCCTCGGACTTGGCCTGTGCAGGCATGCTGAACTTCAGTCCCCTGACTGAACGGTTCAAAAAGCACAGATCTAAAAAAGGACACAACACCTCAGTGTAGTACCGGCTGTAGGACCCGGACTCTGCAACCCAAGGAGGGACCACCTCGATGGCCTCCGTCCTCAGAGAGAGTCTACTTCTGTTCCATTACCAAAGCCTGCTTGGGGATCACCACAACTGGATTCTGTGGCCTCTCACTTCAGTGTACAGGACCCACTGAGACACATTTGGCAGAGTTTTCATGCTGCCAAATAGTCTACTAAGGGAAGCATCAGAGCAATTAGCTCGGTGCCCTGAAGTGGCGCACCAGCAGGACACGGCTGAACTAGCTGCTCTGGAAACCTCCCAGGAGGTCGCAAGCCTCTTAGCACCACTACGTTTCTGGGCGGTAACTGAAAGTGAAAGTGAAGTACACTTGGCTGGGGCTACCACACCGCCATGTGACCTCCTAAGGGAACCAGTCTCACGAGACTGGCCTCTTGTGCGCCTAGAGCCACTAGCTCGGTGCCCTGAAGCGGCGGACCAGCAGGGAATGACCCTACTAGCTGCTCCATAGAGCTAGCGAGCCTCTCAGCACCGCTACGTTTCCGGGCGGTAACTGAGAGAAGCGCTAACCGGAGATTGCTGCGCCCTGGAATACCGGCAGAACGATCTCCTGAGGGCACTGAGGAGGTAGGGCACCATGTAATGCGCTGTACACCACTATTCCCCAGAGGGAGCTGGCCCTCAAAATGTCCTAGGCCTTAGGCATCAAGATGTTATGATGAAGGCTATCCAGCGAAAACAACGGTCAGCAGAACTGCTTTCAACTAGAAGCTTTCGGCTTGGAATATATATATATATATATATATATATATATATATATATATATATATATATATATATATATATATTAGTCTCAGTTAACAACACTGGACAAGCAAAATAAATTGACTAGATAGTGCCAAATATGTTGCAACAACAAAATATGCTAATTACACATGATGTCTTCATTAATGGACATTATCATCTCTACTCCAATATATTAAATTTCTTGCGTAAATTGAATGGAATCATGCGGTTAAATATTACATGTGTGAAAAATAAATCAGCTACATACTGTAAGTCATTAACCAATAATGGCAATGAGATTTAACAATGGTTTCAGCGATAAAAATGTAAATATGGTTCCCTCATGCTGAGCTATATGACAGATAAACAACAATTAGCTATGGGCTTTAACTCAGTCCATCTCAAGCTCTCTGTCTCGAGGAGTGTAAAGATTCTTTCCCGAGGCCTTGTCTGTTCCTCTGTCCATTCGATTGTGTCAGAGTACATAATGAAAATCCCAGGAAGCCTTGTAAATGGGCGGGAGATGAGGATAAAGACATTACTTGGCTGACAGGCAGCTCTAAAGCAGCTACTTTATTTTGATGAGCTGCTTCAGGCCCTTTGTGTCACTGCATAGATAGAGGAGTCTACATTACTTTGCATTAGCTCATGGTAATAGCTCCCATGGCTGTGGGAACATATTGTTCACAGAGGGTTCAAAACCTTCATCTGGACATTGATACAGCCAGGGGTGTTTGTGGCGTGTAGCAGTCCAGTCCAGCTTTTAGAATGACAGCTTTGACTTCATGAATTTCAAAGTGTCTCCCATTACCATTTTGCCATCGCATTTGTAATAAGATAAGCAGGGACAGTGTTATATGCCATCAGCTTCTTGGTCACCACTCCAACCAAGGGCCTTCTCCATCGATTGCTCAGTTTTGCCAGGAGGCCATCAACTCTGATTATAAAGGTCACATGCTCCTTTGAACCTTCAATGCAGCAGAATTTTTTTGTACTGTAGTCTTGTAGGGTGTATCAAAACAACTTGTCTCTCAGCTCTGTAGGCAGTTCCTTTGACCTCATGGCTTGGGTTTTGCTCTGATATGGATTTTCAGACTGTACGTGGTTAGGTGTGTGCTTTTCCAAATCATGTCCAATCAACTGAACTTGCCACAGGTTAAATCCAAATGATGTGTAGAAACATCTTAACATTCAGAAACATCCAGTGAAAATGGGAAGCTCCTGACCTAAATTTCAAGTGCCCCAGAAAAGGGTGAGAATATTTATGCAACGCAATTATTCCAGTTTCTTTCTTATATTTAATGAATTTTGAAAAGTTTTCACTAATCTATTTTTAAGATTTGTAATTATGGTGTAAGAAGAGTAGATTGACGTGGGAGAAAGTACTTTAAAGCATTTTAACATAATGCTGCAACATAACAAATTGTGAAAAAAAAGTTTGAATACTTTTGCAAGACACTTTATACATACATTTGGAACATGCTGTATTGTTTTGGAATTTCAATTAATTTTCATTCCACTTCCTTATATTCAAATTCAAATGCAATTTTGCATCCTGTTAGCTGCTGAATATCGCACAACCCTTCTAAGTTGCTGGGTACTAAAACAACACATAGAGCTCATGCAAATAACCACTACTATTGCATTACCCATTCAGTCTGTCATTATAACTCTAGAGGCTAAGGCTTCCTTTCTGCATAATCATGAGTATCATGAATAGTTTCGCTATCTTAGAGTTCACAAGCAATTAAAATACACCACTTACCATGATTTAAAGTGTTAGTTCACCGAAAAAAGAAAATGATGTCATTAATGACTCACCCTCATGTTGTTCCAAACTCGTAAGACCTCCGTTCATCTTAGGAACACAGTTATAGATATTTTAGTCAGAGAGCTTTCTGTCCCTCCATTGAAAACGTGTGTAAGGTATAATGTAGTTAGAAAGGTAATAAAGACATCTTCAAAGTAGTCCAAAATGACATCAGAGGGTCAGTTAGATTTTTTTTGAAGCATCAAAAATAAATTTTGGTCTAAAAATAGCCAAAACTACAGTTTTATTCAGCATTGTCTTCTCTTCCAGGTCTGTTGTGAGTGAGTTCAAAACAAAGCAGTTTGTGATATCCGGTTTGCGAACGAATCACTCGATGTAACCGAATCTTCTAGAACCAGTTCAACAAATCGAACTGAATCGTTTGAAACGGTTTGCGTCTCCAATACGCATTAATCCACAAATTACTTAAGATGTTAACTTTTTAATGTGGCTGACACTCCCTCTGAGTTCAAACAAACCAATATCCTGGAGTAATTAATGTACTCAAACAGTACACTGACTGAACTGGTGTGAAGAGAGAACTGAAGATGAACACCGAGCCGAGACAGATAACGAATGAATGATTGACTGATGATCGAATGGAGGTCTTACGGGTTTTGAGGGAACGACATGAGGGTGAGTCATTAATGACATAATTTTCATTTTTTTGGTGAACTATGCCTTTAAGTTTAGCTCTCTGGAGGTTTCCCTTATCTTTGAGCTCTTATGTCATGATAGTCATAAGAAAAGTTTGCTATGTATTTACTATCCATGATCATGATGGAAAACCAGAGTGAATTACCCTTAACCTTTACGTAACGACTGTAATTGTGTTGTTGAACTGTTAAGTGGTAGGCAATATATGCCCAGACAAATAAATGCTCCTGTTTCATGAGATAGAAAACACTTTACACAGTTAGTCTGTTTAGTCCAATGTTGTGGCATGACCAATATTTTGTTGATTCATATTGAGGGAACCTCTCATGAATGCCTTTTTAAATGGCCAGGATATTGCAGTGCATAAATAAGTGAATGCATTACAGCAAAAACTACAACTCATAGCTGGTCCTAACCACCTACATATACAAGTTCTAAATATATATATATATATATATATATATATATATATATATATATATATATATATATATATATATATATATATATATACAGTCTTGTTCAAAATAATAGCAGTACAATGTGACTAACCAGAATAATCAAGGTTTTTAGTATATTTTTTATTGCTACGTGGCAAACAAGTTACCAGTAGGTTCAGTAGATTGTCAGAAAACAAACAAGACCCAGCATTCATGATATGCACGCTCTTAAGGCTGTGCAATTGGGCAATTAGTTGAAAGGGGTGTGTTCAAAAAAATAGCAGTGTCTACCAAACTCAAAACTATTTTGTACAAAAATTTTTTTTTCTGGGATTTAGCAATCCTGTGAATCACTAAACTAATATTTAGTTGTATGACCACAGTTTTTTAAAACTGCTTGACATCTGTGTGGCATGGAGTCAACCAACTTGTGGCACCTCTCAGCTGTTATTCCACTCCATGATTCTTTAACAACATTCCACAATTCATTCACATTTCTTGGTTTTGCTTCAGAAACAGCATTTTTGATATCACCCCACAAGTTCTCAATTGGATTAAGGTCTGGAGATTGGGCTGGCCACTCCATAACATTAATTTTGTTGGTTTGGAACCAAGACTTTGCCCGTTTACTAGTGTGTTTTGGGTCATTGTCTTGTTGAAACAACCATTTCAAGGGCATGTCCTCTTCAGCATAGGGCAACATGACCTCTTCAAGTATTTTAACATATGCAAACTGATCCATGATCCCTGGTATGCGATAAATAGGCCCAACACCATAGTAGGAGAAACATGCCCATATCATGATGCTTGCACCTCCATGCTTCACTGTCTTCACTGTGTACTGTGGCTTGAATTCAGAGTTTGGGGGTCGTCTCACAAACTGCCTGTGGCCCTTGGACCCAAAAAGAACAATTTTACTCTCATCAGTCCACAAAATGTTCCTCCATTTCTCTTTAGGCCAGTTGATGTGTTCTTTGGCAAATTGTAATCTCTTCTGCACATGCCTTTTTTTTAACAGAGGGACTTTGCGGGGGATTCTTGAAAATAGATTAGCTTCACACAGACGTCTTCTAACTGTCACAGTACTTACAGGTAACTCCAGACTGTCTTTGATCATCCTGGAGGTGATCATTGGCTGAGCCTTTGCCATTCTGGTTATTCTTCTATCCATTTTGATGGTTGTCTTCCGTTTTCTTCCACGTCTCTCTGGTTTTGCTCTCCATTTTAAGGCATTGGAGATCATTTTAGCTGAACAGCCTATCATTTTTTGCACCTCTTTATAGGTTTTCCCCTCTCTAATCAACTTTTTAATCAAAGTACGCTGTTCTTCTGAACAATGTCTTGAACGACCCATTTTCCTCAGCTTTCAAATGCATGTTCAACAAGTGTTGGCTTCATCCTTAAATAGGGGCCACCTGATTCACACCTGTTTCTTCACAAAATTGATGACCTCAGTGATTGAATGCCACACTGCTATTTTTTTGAACACACCCCTTTCAACTAATTCAACTAATTGCCCAATTGCACAGCCTTAAGAGCGTGCATATCATGAATGCTGGGTCTCATTTGTTTTCTGACAATCTACTGAACCTACTGGTAACTTGTTTGCCACGTAGCAATAAAAAAATATACGAAAAACCTTGATTATTCTGGTTAGTCACATTGTACTGCTATTATTTTGAACAAGACTGTATATGAAGAGTTCGGTTGCAAAACGTGATAAACGCCATTTTTTGACATTTGGATTTTATTATTGGAAATCACTGTTCAGATGTACATTAATCTATGTGTGAATTGTTGCCATTAATAGGATTTAGAAATGTAAATTTTAAGCCTACTACAAAATGTATTTTTTCACAAAATGCGATATCCGCCAGCCCAGTTTCTTTACAAAGTGCGATATAGGCTATAGAACGTTCAGGATGTCACGCGAGGAGAGAGTCACCGCCGGTGAAGTGCTCCGAGTTTGCTCAGTGATTTAACGAAAACGCTTTCGCGCCGCGAGACCTCCATACGCACGTAAACGTTATGTTGTGTATGTTCTGATCTTATTATTATTAATCAATCTTAGGAATATACTATTCCATATATATTTGATGTATTGTTTTTTTTTTAAAGGGGGGGTGAAATGCTATTTCAAGCATACTCAGTTTTTAACACTGTTAAAGAGTTGGATTCCCATGCTAAACATGGACAAAGTTTCAAAAATTAATTTGTATTTTTGAAGGAGTTCTGTTCCAAAAATACTCCTTCCGGTTTGTCACAAGTTTCGGAAAGTTTTTTTCGAGTATGTGACTGTTTGACGTTAGATGGAGCGGAATTTCCTTATATGGGTCCTAAGGACACTTCTGCCGGAAGAGCGCGCGCTCCCGTATAGCAGAGCACTGAGAGCACAACAGACTTCACTGATCAGAGCGAGAGCGTCGCGAAATGTCAAAGAAATGTGTTTTTGGTTGCCAGGGCAAGACAACCCTGCACAGATTACCAAAAAAAAAAAAAAAAAACAGCATTAAGGGACCAGTGGATGGAGTTTATTTTTACAGAGCATCAGCAGAGTTGTGCAAGTGTTTTTGTTTGTTCCCTGCATTTCGAAGATGCTTGTTTTACAAACAAGGCCCAGTTTGACGCTGGATTTGCACATCGTTTATTTCTTAAGGATAATGCAGTCCCAACGAAAAAGGGTCACGATCGTGTGTTGGAACCGCATGCGAGTAAAACTGCTTCAAATATCTCTGTGTTGTTAACTTAGCTATCGGCGCGTAAGCACATCAAGTAAACAACATGCGATGTTGTCATCAAACTGCACTTTCCACATGTACAGCTTAAAAAAAAAAAAAAAAGACGACATAATGTTGAACTTAGTCATTTTCCAAAACCGCTAAGCAAATATATACAGTTTTAGTACATACCACATACAGACGTGGTTTGCTGATGCTGCTCTTGTTAAATTTCAGCCTCTGGATCTGTGTCACAGCTTCCAGACGCTCTCAACACAAAAGCCTACTCGCGCTCGTGATTCTTTAGCTCCGCCCACACATCACGCCTCCAGCCTGTCGTGTTTTTCCGGGAAAAATCGGTACAGACTATCTTTCTCTTATGAATATAATAAAACTAAAGACTTTTTGGAGTTATGAAGGATGCAGTACTACTCTATAGGTACTCAAGATTAACAGGATATTGAGTGAAAACGAGCATTTCACCCCCCCTTTAACCAATTTGACAATGTTAAGATAAATATGTTGCATTTTGGCATGGTTTTTGACTTATTTATGAACTATTTATGGACATAAAATTAAATAAAAAATATCCTGGATTTGAAGAATATTGTGTCCCTGGCCTTCACGGAGCTCAAGTAATAGTTTAATGTACAAAAAATTGTGAATGAACTTGACTGTTGATGTCTTAAATAATAATGTCAAATAACCAACATTTCTCAAAATGGACATATCTCGTTTTGCAACGAAACTCTTCATATATATATATATATATATATATATATATATACACACACACACACACACACACACACACACACACATATATATATATGTACTTTTTACACTCATCCCTGTTTCTCTCCAGAATATTCTGGAGATACTCATCAACCATATCTGAATATTTGTTTTGTGTAAACTGTCACGGAGCAGCAGGTTGCGTTTGTGGGTTATGGGGTTCAAGTAAAATCCTTGCTGCATTAGTGAGGACTCCTGTATCCATGAACTAAAACTCTGATCCATAGCGACACAATTTGATTTGAGAACACAAAAGCCTCCTGGATTTTCTGTCAAGCTGTGCCAATTTGCAGTTCACTAAAACATAGCCAGTGCTGGATTAATTTATTTGATTATTTTAGCAACGAGCCAAAGAAAAATGTCCACCTAGGTAGACAATTAAGAAATACTATACTCTAATAAACGCAGCTTTGGTGAGACCCCTTTTTTTTTTTTTTTTTTTTTTTTTTACCGACATAAAGCTTTTGAATGCAGTGTAACCTATTGCAGATTTATTTCAAAGTAGATCTAAACTATATAGGCCTATCAGATGAGTCTAGTGGTTGAATGACTTTATGTGAAAAAAGTCTAGTCAGCGTCATTAAATTTCTCTATATTTCTATACAGATAAATTAGCACAGTAAAGATCACATTTGTATGAATGCATTAGTGAGAGAGTGGTTGCATATGTGGATTTATTCTACCTGGTAGCATCTCTCTTACAGTGAAGCTGTGGGTTTTAGTTATAAATAAATGTATGCTAGAACTTTTCAGTTTCTAAGCTAATTAATTGAGAAATCACATAACAGTGTTGATAATATATTTTGTGCTACCGAATGATTCTTTGGAAAAAGCATAAATGTGGATTTCAAAGGTTTATTATCCTGTTGCGCCGTCTATAGGGTTAGGGACTAGTTGTTGTCAAGCTTAAAGTTGCATAGCAGAGCATTGAAGTCGACTAGTCTGTGCAACCCATAGATGAGTCACTTTAATTACTACCATTCTTGGACAAGACACTTAACCTTTGACTCTAACAGCATGCATTCTTCACTAGAATTAAACTAAATGAGCAATGGATACTCCCTTTGGGAACGAGTGTTATATTTTATGATTTCTTGACGTAGAACCACAGCACAGCATGATACTGTGATGAAGTGCATAAACACTGATGCTATATTTACATTACATGTGTATAACCCACATGCCTATAAAACTGTCACTCAAGCTAATTCAGCTGTAGTGTTGCATGGTGCCACCGATACTTCAAAAGTATTGTGATTCTCGGAAATTAAAAATGTCACGATTCCTAAATTTATTAGTATCAATACTTCAAAGAATGACTGCGTTCCATATTTGTAAGAGACGTATTTCATGTTGGTATGTGCAACGCACGCTTCCAGTGCCTCCCTATGGATGTCTGTGTTTTTTCTCCCCACTCAAGCAGCAAAAAAGCACTACAACGAGATGGCTGCATTAGTGGCTTTACTAAACTGAATTGGCTTTACTAAAATGTCTGCATAATCGCACGTAATAAGTTGTACAGATGAACAAAGCACGATGTTTTCTTGCATAATTAACATTTTAATTGTTTGGTCAGACAGTTCATATTTAATATTCACATTAATCGGGGATGAAACTTGGAGTTTTGTTCTGTATGCTAAATATGAAAATGAGCGTATCTGCACAGCACCTATAACTGCGCTTTGTATCTGCTGATTTCTGATCGAGATTTACATGCTTGGCTCGCTGACCCTGTATACTCATTAATTTCGTTCATAAACGAGATTTATCAGTTTTTTAAACTCGTACACAAATGAGAAGATCTCTCGATCTCGTTCAGTGAAGGGCGTATGGGTTCACTACATTCAACAAATCACATGCTCCGTCACATCTTGAGTAACTCTTTGACAGGATGAAACAGTTCACAGAGCTGTTCACGCGCTGCTAATAGCGCCGTGCTCGCGCGCTGCTGTGGAGGGAGGAACTTCAGTGAATGAGAAATATAAATTAACTGAACGAGAACTAGTCATTCACCTAAAGGATTCGTTCATGGGTGAACCATCACTAGTGCAATTTCATATAGCCTATATTAAATATTTGGAATATATTTTTTCATACTTTTATTAGGGTCTTTGACAAGGTTACAATACAAAGGTCTAAGTAGCAACGTATCTTCCGTCATGTCCCCGATGCGTGGGTTGGCGTGGGTAAAGAAATTTTACTTTATTTGCGGCTGGGGCGGGCCAAATAATTTCATAAAAGCGGGAACCACGGCTTGAAAAAATGTATTCTCTTTTCCTTGAATCTCATTGCTCTAATTTATTTTTAATGTTTTGAAATTTCATATTTTGTTAAAATGTTTAATATATCTGCTGTTCATATGTTCATTTATAAGTGTTTTATATGATTAGAATAGTGTCCCGGTTTTATATAAAGCACAGCAATGATATTTGAGAGTGTATTTTCCCTTTTCAGGAAAAGTATCAAAAAAGTATCGAAATCGTAATTCTTGACTAGGTATCGGTATCGAAACAATAATTTTGGTATCGTGACAACACTATTCAACTGTAGATCCTCCTGTTTTCAGTGCGCGAATATTCAAGGCCAGATGTTAAGACGTTAACCTCCGTCCTTGCTGGTGACATTGGAGGAAGCAGGGTTGTTGCTATGTGATGTAAAAGGCAGCTGGTGCAATAAGATCTGCCCATGTTCCAGACCCATCATTCCTGTAATTCTGCCATACACGAGTCACAAAACGTAATCACATCTCACATCGAGATCCTCTCTTTTTCCAAGCCTGACCACCTGGCTCATAAGTCAATAATCCTGTCCCGGGATACAGCAGGCCGGCTAATGTTCCGAGTGAAACAAACCTGCAACCCGATGAAATAATCCAACAGATTTGTCTTTCCATTGATAGTCATTTTGTTGCTTGATTTTATTAACTAGTGTGTAAAAATACATTTATTGTTAATTGTCTACAATATGAAACAGAGAAGAATGATTTATCCATAATTGATATATTACTATACTATAGTTTTTGTTAATAATTAAAACAATTATTTTATTTTTATTTACTTTTTGTCATTTCTATTATTTTAAATGTCTACACTCGTATACATTTTTTATTAATTATTTTTAGTTTATTTTGTTATTTTAGTAAACAAAAAATGAGAAATTATGCTTTGACATCTTGATTAATTAATTAATTTATTTATTTATTTGTTGTATTAGTTTTATATAACTATGACAATGCATTAAACATTGCCCATTGCACTGTGCTATGTCCAAACTGTTTGCATTGTATTTTCAGTTTTTTTTATGTAAAATCATTTTCTGTTTCTAACTGTTTTTAAATTAATTTTAAATAAGTACAATTTTAAATAATTTAAAAAGTTTTAAAATTGCTTGTTTTATTTTTGTTATTATTTTTCTTCATGATTATTTTACTTTCTTTTATGTAAAGCACTTTGAATTACCATTGTGTGCGAAATGTGCTATATAAATAAACTTTCCTTGCCTTGCCTTTGCCAGATAAATTGTTAAAAGTTCAGATAAAATGTTTTTAACGCAATGCCTCTTTCATCTTGTACTGAGAACATGTGAATTGACTTTCAATCTGAGCACATATCTGGCATCATTTAAATATATTTTTTTCTTTGAAAATAAAATATATCAATATTAATCAAAAAGAAGGAAACTCAAACTGCTACACAGGGAGTTTGGTTTCCAACTTGAATCTCCAGGATTCTGAAGAGCAATCAGCAGAGAATTTCCTCCAAGGGAATCACTAGAGTGACTATTACAAGTTACAAGACTCTCCCCGCTAGAGTCATTTTATTTAAAGTGCATGCCTAGATTCCAAGCATGCTTAGATAGAGCAGTGAATAACTGGATCACATGGCATACGGCTTAGGATGTACAGAGAGTTTACAAAAGAGTACACATACAATTCATTTGTTCATGCACATGTTTTTCCATGTATCTATTCTCTCCACTCTATCAAAAACAACTGTGATTAAAATGAAAATAAATAAATTAATTAATTAATTTACAATTTTCACTCAGAAATATTTTGTAAATTTTACAAATTACTACAAAAGAATGACAAGTAATGCATTGAATTAAACAAAATTCTGAAGAAGAAGAAAAACAACCAACAGTGTGCATTTAGATTTAAATAATAAATGAATGGAATATACAGTATCTCATCCTAATTCTCAACCAATGCAGTAACAATGTTTTTTGACAAAAAAAAACCCAAAAAAATAATAATAATAATAATACTTTCATGTCTAAATCTAAACCAAAGTGCAAGTTTGGTCAATTTGTAAATTGTGGATTAGGATATTATGCAACCAGCTACAATGATTTTACTTTAGAAATAAAAACAAAATCTCAGTAGCACCCATTTTTTTCTTCATTGGAAGAAATGTAACATTACATTGCTCACCACTGGATCCTCTGCAATGAATGTGTGCCATCAGAATGAGATTCCAAACAGCTGATAAAAGCATCAAAATAATCCACACAATTCCAGCCCATCAATTAACATCTTGTGAAGTGAAAAGCTGCATGTTTCTGATAAACAAATTTATCATTTAGCAGTTGATCTGCTAAAACCTTAGTCTTTTATCCATAGATCAAGCATTATTTGCAAGTGTACTTTTTCACTGGAGAAATAAATATTATGTATAGAAGACTCTGATTTTAGCCAAGAAACTGCTAAATGATGGATTTGTTATCACAAACATGCAGCTTTTCACTTCACAAGATGTTAATTGATGGGCTGGAATTGTGTGGATATTTTGATGCTTTTATCAGCTGTTTGGAATCTAATTCTGATGGCACACTTTCACTGCAGAGGATCCACTGCTGAGCAAATGATCCAAATGATCCAAATCTGTTCTCATGAAGAAACAAACTCATCTACATCTAAAGGTGAGCACATTTTCAGCAAATGTGTCACTGTTCACCAGAAAACTTTGGACATTATCCAAAGCTTAGCTAAGAAACGTAAGTTCACGTAGTGTTGTACTGTCAAATAAAAAAAAAGAAACATAACATTGTATTTAAATACACACATACTGATAACTTCACTCCACCAAAAAAAAAAAAAAAAAAAAAAGCATCATTACTGAACAAAAAGGGAAACACTAATGTACCTAATTTCTCTGACCCTTATAAAAAAGGTGAATTGGGGAAAACAAGCCTGCATCTATATACATAGAGCTCATACTTTATCAGACCGATATGTTTTTATGTTAATAACTGTTTAAGCTGTAAGTGAATGTCTCTGCTCTCCACATTAATCCAGAACCACAGTCTCTGAGGTGCAATTGATTTTTCATCTTAACCACTTCTCTGTGCCACAGCTGACAATAAATCCATTGTTTCATACTAATGCTTTGCACATTAGCAAGTCATCAGCATCGTGGTAGCGGGTGAACTGCTTTGCTGATGGGGAGGCCAACCATGCTTGTAATCCATTAATATCCAGAGTAACACGGAAACATTCAAATATTCTTAACTGGGAATAATGAAAGATTATAAAAGTGGATTGTGAGAAAGCTTCACTTAAGAAATTTTGCTAAAAAGAAGAAGAAGAAAAAGGCACAAATCCACAACCCTAACTCTGACTGCAAATATAATTTATTAAATATAATAAAAGCAGATGTTTTATATGGACTAAATTATTCAATATTACTGAGTATACTGAAGAACAAATCTTTACTTTACTAAAGTTAAAGCAAAACTTTTATAGTACCGTGGTGAAGTGATGGTATCATATGTAGTGAGAGGCTGATACAGTATATCAGCCAGGCTGATTAATCAATCAATATTTGACCATTTTGAGACTGTTAATGTCAGTTAATAACTTTGCCTGACCAGCATATCACCATAACTCTCATTCTGCAAAGTGTCAGTTACAAAATCTACCTTGTCACAAAATCACAGCCTTGTCACATTCATTAAAAAAAAATATCTAATTCATGAGCAACTTGTTCTTTCAAGAAAAATCATTTCAATTAATCAATTGATCAAATTCACAAAGCTAGTCAGAATGTTACTTTGGCTGTATCTGAAAGCTCAGGGTTCCCTATTATATAGTAGGCAAAAAACAGTTTGTGAACTGAGTAGTACATTATGTCCAAATTTGCAGAATTCATCAAACAGTAGGCATAAAGGCCCTGGGTGATCTACTCTATCTGGTGAGATTCCGAAGAGGCTGAGTGCATATGACGGTCACATTAATATCTCCTTGAGGCCCTGGGATAGGATATGTGAATTGCCATGAAGCAACACAACTGATGCTGGTATTAGGTCACATGACATTGACAACGTGATGAATAGTATTGTATGTACAGATTAATTTAATTATACACTCAAATAGAACATACTTTTTACACATACTTTTATTCAAAGAAATACTTACTCAGTAAATATGTAATTTTGGACGCAGCCAATTTTAGCTCATGGACTGGTTAGAATGCAACGGCTCACTAAAGGTGAAGATTATAGGGGAATAACAATTAAAATTTTAGGGAACTGAATAAAATGATCAGTGTCAATGGTCTGTCAACAAAAATGTTCTCATTTTTCATGGATGTAGCTAATGTAACAAATATTTTATGAAATATATTAAATTAACTTTAGCAATCCTACAGATTCACAGAATCCTAAAGATTCAGTTTTGTTATTGTTAACTAAAACTATTAGTAAAATAAAATTATATTAGATTAAAAAAAAAAAAGCTTAAGTACCAAAATTACTAAACAAAAACTGAAATAAAATCATATTTAAAAAAGCTAAGCAGGTATATACGACCAAATCAAACCACACTGAAATATTTAAACTATACATGTATACATAAAAACAACTAGAATGCAGTTTTTCATCTCAGTTATAAGTAAAAGCAGCAATATTAAACAGCTACATATTCTGCTATAGAAAAAAAAAAATCTGATTAAGGAATGCTATCAACTATTAACTAGTTGCTTACTAGCGTGCATATTACTAGCATATTGACTGTTTATTAGTACTTATAAATCGCATATTAATGTATGACCATATTTTTAGATCCCTTGACCCAATAGCTAAACATAATTACTACTACTACCTTCCTTACTATCAATAAGCAGCAAATTAGAACTTTATTGAGGGAGAACTCTTGGTTAATAGTGAATATGTGTTCTTTAAACTAAAGTGTTACAAAAAAACAAAAAACCAAAAAATATTAATAAAAATAATAAAAATAATAATAATAATAATAATAATAATAATAATAATATTATATATATATATATATATATATATATATATATATATATATATATATATATATATATATATATATATATATTATTCGAGAGAGAGAGAGATTATTCCCTCAGATGCTAAGAATTGCTTTGTGTTTGGTCATTACTACTAAAAGGAGAATGGGTAACACTTTATAATAACTGCACACTATTATTCATTTATTAAGCATTACTAAACAGATAATTCATAATTTATAAAGCATTAATAAATTAGTAATAATTTAATAATC
Organism: Carassius auratus; assembly: GCF_003368295.1. Lineage (NCBI taxonomy): Eukaryota > Metazoa > Chordata > Actinopteri > Cypriniformes > Cyprinidae > Carassius > Carassius auratus. Next base: position 225,354 of record NW_020524956.1, on the reverse strand, counting down.
AGTTTATAAATACATATATCAATGCTTTATTCTTGATTTAAAAGCATATCTATAATGTGTTATTTCATACTTTATTCATGATCAATTTATCATTTCTCAATGAAGTATAGCATTATTTACAAACAAGTTATTTAGGAGTTGCCAGTGATTCATAAGATCACAAGAAATGTAGTAAATTCAGGTAGTTATAAAGCATTTAGTAGTGGTCAGTTAACTATTTATGTGAGCTCATCTAAAGTGAGGACTACTAATGCCTTGTAAAGCATTTATAAAGGATATTTAAAGGCTCAGTTATCTTCTAAACAAAAAACAGAAACAAACACAACACAGTGATACAGAACATATAAATATTAACAGCCTTTAAATCTAATTTGTAAAAGCTTTACAAGGCATAAATAGTCCTCATTTTAGATGAGCTCACAAAAATAGTTAACTAACAACTACATATATTTTATAACTACCTGAATTAACCCTGAATTATAGTAGAAATACATGTTAATAAACCATTTATTAACACTATAAGTAACTATTACTATATGTCTGAATAAAAAGATGTATGAATGCACATTTAAATAGTTTATTAATCATTTACTTACAATTTCTAAGTGATCTTATGAACCACTGACAACTCCTTAATAACTGGTGTGTAAATAATGCTATACTTAATTTAGAAATGATAAATTGATCATTAATAAAGTATGAAAAAACAATTATTACATACATTCTAGATATGCTTTTAAATCAATTATAAAGCATTTATATTTGTATTTATAAACTGCTTATAAATATATATTAATGCTTTATAAAATGATGAATTAACTGTTTCCTAATGCTTAACTAATGATTAATAGCATGCAGTTATTATAAAGTGTTACCGGAGAAGGTAACTTGTTATCGTAAGCTCTATACACTATTTTAAACACTACACTATGCTACTGTTACACTGAACGATGGAGTAGTATTAGTATTGATTGAAACACATCTTTAATAAGCATTTCTCTTCTCTCTAAACTGACTGAGGGGGAAAATAGAAATAGATATAAGAAAGACTGAAGAATTGTGAGAGAGACAGAATGTCATTGAAATGTAGTTAAGGAAGGCAGATGTGGAGACATAGTGAGACTGCAGATAGTTGAGTAACAGAAATGAATGTCTTGTTTACTACAAACTCAGCGTGAATGGAACCATTAATCAAGAGCTGATTGAAACAAGGAAGAGACAAAAAGCAAAAATGACAAAGAATGAGAAAACAATAGGAAACGAATAAAACGGGGGTTGATACAACCAATGCTGAGCAGAGATAAAAATGGTAGCAGCCGTTTGATACCAAACAAATGTGTAACAAAAACCTACTGTACGACGTAAACATCTGATAAATCTGAGGCGGTTGTTTTTTTAAAAGATACCTGCAAAGATGCATAACTTCAAGATGTGTTTCATTATATTAGAGTAAGCTTGCTTTGTTGTCAGAAAAAGGAAATTAGACTGTTCATAAGGACGCAGTGATGAAGGGTCGGGTCATGGTGGGGGAGTGTGGATTGCAGCATTGCTTTTATCTTTGACCCACGATCTCCATGTTTGCTCAAAAACAGCCTTTGCTTGGCCATTAGATACTGCTTAGACAGATGAGTGTGTAGGATGACAGAGAAAGCGTGTCGGTGTGTTTCAATGAAGCCACTGAGCTTCCATTATTACATCCATAAATCCTGATTCCAATCTGTACAGCAAACACACGCGAATGGAAGCGCTTGACATGCTCCAACCCACATATCGGCATGCCATCTATAGAGCACAGCTGTACGATTACATCTGAATGTGATGTGATACCTTACAGTGTATTATGACGATTGCTCCAAATATGTGACTGCTCTTGAGTAATGTTTTTTAATATATAGCATTTGTGCCCATGGCAAATGTGCCCATTCATCTTCTTTACAGCAAATTTATTTTTGAAAAAAAAAAAAAAAGTCATATTGCTGGTGGATGAGCACAATATCAACAGAAAAACTGACCATGGTAGCCATAGATCTGGAAAAAAAAGATATTTGTTACAAAAATGAAAAAAGAAAGATATCATTATACATTATACATTAATACAGTATATTGAAAACCCCATACTGCTTAACAATTAATATCACCATGGTTTTACCATGATGTTTTTTATGGTAATATTTAGTCAGGGTAACTCATCTAAAAACACATAATTTTATTAAGTTTACAAAACAGGCAAATTGTGATGTAATTCACATAATATTTGTGTGCAAACTCCACCAGTAAGAATGCACTCATGTGCAGAGAGTGGACTGGCAGTTAGAGATAGCATTATTCTCTGGTTTTTTGATCCGCCCTTTTGTTTTGCAGTCCCTCTCTAAAATGCTCTGTCAGCACATGTGTTGGACTGTCCTCTAATTAAAACATGACCGTTAGAGGAATGTTAGTGCTTGTTTACCCTTACTGAAATAAGCAGCTCTGCCTCCCAGTGGAGCGTGCAATTAGCCGACGCTGGGCCAATTAGGAGCTAGAGGTGATGCTCATGGCATTCAGCACATTGAGTGGCCATCTGATTAGAGTTAACAAACAGACAGAGATGGTACTTTAGCACCACAGAGTCCTATGTGTGTCACCTTTCAAACAGTGTTTTGATGCATGCTAATACCAAGGGGTCACAGTACTGTTTGCCCCTGTTTGTAGATGTTGAAACTACACAGAAAAGGTCTTTCTTCTTTGACAGCCATTCAGATGTAGCCAAATAAAAAATTGTACCATGCTTTTCCCAGTCTGATATTGAAAGTCTCTCTTTTGGCACTATAAACCTCCTACTTGATATACTGGTGTAATGAATTTCAACAGTTTGTACGAAAATGCATGTGAGGTTGACTTTCTATGAATTCGTAAAATTAAATAAAATAAATGTGGCTCTGTGATTTTACGACAAGAAAAAATTATATCAGACAGAATCATAAGACTCCTGCTGCTTTATCAATGCTGACAAAGTGTGGATGCTGCTTTCATGATAAGAGCAACATTTTGAAAAACTTGAAAAACTAATAAATATGACTTGAGAGAGATCAGTAATGTGTTTAATGCTAATAGACTAAAAGTAAAAAAGTTAAATAATATGCACTAAACAGTGATGTATACAAGAGTACAAAGCACGGACCTTTATGTGTGAGTGGTAACACTGATTCACAAAGCATTTTAGTTATTTTCTCAGAAAATATAAATATTTGAAAAAATAAATAATAATAATAATAATAATAATAATACATGTTTATTATTATTTCTATTATTATCAACATATTTCTATAATAAATTATTTGCTCTATGTATTATTGCTCTTCTAAACTAACTACAAAAAGAGGCCTAAACATCTTACTGTAGCCTGTTTTTTGTTGTTGTTGTTTTTGTTTTTTTTTAATTCGTTTTTTGTTTTGTTTTTAAGTCATGATGCACTTTCAGACAGCGATTTTCTTTTGGTAAGTTAGGAAGCCTGTGGAAAGGCAATAATACCCAAATAGCACATTGACAGTTTGGTCAGAGGTCAAGGGTCACTTTCTATGGGAAAGTTAAATGTTAAAAGTTAAACCATGTGGGATGGTTAAAGCGTCTGCCTCACCTTACACAAACCTTCCTCTGCCTGAAAACCGAGAGCTAAGGTTAAAGAGCTCATATGATGCGATTTCAAGTTTTCCTTTCTCTTTGGAGTGTTACCAGCTCTTGGTGCATAAATAAGATCTCAGAGTCTCAAATCCAAAAAGATATTCTTTATATAAATTAAGAGTCAACCACGCCTACCTAAAATGGCTTGTTCTAACACGTCCCCACATGTCTACTTCACGATGTGGGCTGATTTGCATAACACAACCCAAATGTTCACCCAAAGAAAGAAGGTGTAACTTTTATTCTCGCTGTTGCCGCCGCAGCCATGTGCTGAAGTCGCTGTGAAAGCAAAACTAATTTGTTTGGCCTTCCAAGAGGACACAGCTAGAAATCACTGGTTAGGTTTTATTTACAACACTATTCCAGAACAGTTCAACCCAAATATTCAGATGTGTGCAACGCATTTTATGAAAGATGAGGACTGTTTCCTGAACCAGTAGCCTACAATGCATCTGTGGCACAAAGGCTGTTTCTATAAAGTGAGGCAGTTCCAACTTTGCAAGGACAGTCTTGTTTTTCTGACTAAGTAACGTTATGTTTTTTATGTTGAAATAATCTGCCAATGATGATTCAAATGTGAGTTTTTGAGCAGTATAGAGTAGGCTTGTTGTTTCTCCCATCACAAATGCAAAAATGGTTTTATGATTACACAGCACAATGCGCAACGTATAAAAAGACAGTATAAATCAATATAATCAGTAATTATGGCCCCACTGGATGCAAAAAAAAAAAAAAGCCTAATTTTTAATGTATGGTCTGTCTGGATTGCAAATTAATTGTTCTATTTAACCAGATCTTCTTAGTTATCCGGTCGAACCAGTACACAAAATTGAACTGAATTGTCTGAAATGAGAAGCGATGAACTCAACAAGTTTCAGAAGGTGGGGCATATAGGAGAAACAATAATGTACATAACATATAAAATAATGTTTTAACATAAAACATAAACACATTGCATTACACCAAATAATGTTCTTTTTAGCAACATCATATGAGCCCTTACAGGAAACTATGAAGGATAGCAGAAGTAATATGCTGTGATACTGCCAATAATGAAATCTTCAACAGAATGTAGTTTTTCACAGTTCCTTCAGAGTTATTTGAAGCACATTATTTCATTCTTCAGAATATAATTCACAACATGAAGAGAATGTCCAGTACTTCAATGACCTCTGCAATTTGGCTGACTGCAGGATCTATCATTAAAACATCCAAACTAAGGTTATATTAGGGTTGTAACAGTATGAGATTTTCACGGTATGATAATAATCTCAGAAAATATCATGGTTATATGGTTTCACGGTATATATATATATATATATATATATATACACACACACACACACACACACACACACACACACACACACATATATATATATATATATATATATATATATATATATATATATATATGTGTGTGTGTGTGTGTGTGTGTGTGTGTGTGTATATATATATATATATATATATATATATATATATATATAATGTGTATTTTTTTTTACATGATATGAAATCAAAACAATTTTTTTCAGCATTGTGAGTCTTTTATCACAGAACAGTAACAATCTTTCATAGATATAAACATTAGTTTAAACTTAATAAATACAAACAACACATTATTCATGCATTTTACTTCTAGATTTGTATAATAAGCTGCTCAAGCAAGCAGCAAAACATTTAAACACAATAATTAGCCTATGACTTTTCCTTTTTAAAATATTTCAAATTAAAACACCACATACAGAAACAGTCTCATCCATTTAGCATTTAAATCTTTATCACAAGCAATCACACAGGTCTTAATGAACTTTGTTTTTCTGCTTCCATAAAAGTGAACATAGATATTGATTTCCTTGTTTATCTAAAAGCCAAAAACCCATGTGTTGCGTGTGAAAAACAGTAGGCTTAAATTTGTATTATTTAGTGTGAAATGACTGCGTTTCCACGTCAATCCATGTTAATTTTTCCCGTGTACAACGCGCTATCACTTTAATTCAGTGCCTGCAGCACAGCAAAAACAGACTGCACCCGTGCAGCTGGAATCCATTAATACACACTGCAGACGGACTATGTGTGAAACAGGCGTTATAACGTTACACCAGAGCACTGCTGAGTTTACCCTCACCACGCCTCGCAGTCACTGCTTAGAACTGCAACATTGTAAAGGGTGCGTCTGAAACAGTGTCGCGTGGCTGCGGCGCAGCATAACATTCATTCTGAATGTTGAGTAATTAAATACGATATGGCGGTATATTAAAAATTAATATCATACACGAAAATATACAGTGATTTTCAGTATGAACCGGTATACCACCCAGCACTAATATCATGGTATATTGTCATACCGGTATTTCGCTACAAACCTAGGTTATACTGTACATAATGTGGATGGATATTTTTCATAACACAATATACTATATATACACACTGTTCAAAAGTTTGGAGTATATATACATATATATATATGACAGTGGAGACTTTTATAATATGACAAAAAAAAAATTTTTTAAGTAAATTTCACAGTTCATGGGTCTGTGCGATAGATATGGTAGATCAGTTCATTTATGTCTACCTGAATGACATACTGATATTTTCTCATTCTCTCTAGGAACATGTTCAACATGTCAGGCGAGTGCTTCAGAGGCTGTTAGAGAATGGGCTTTTTGTCAAAGCAGAGAAATGTGTTTTCCATGCACAGTCTGTTCCTTTTTTGGGATACATCGTCTTGGCCGAAGGGGTGCATATGGATTCCCACAAAATCTAGGCTGTCGAGAATTGGCCAACCCCAGAGTCTCGTAAGGCCCTGCAGAGGTTTCCGAGCTTTGCCAATTTCTACCGGCGGTTTATTCGCAATTTCATCCAGCTAGCCGCTCCTTTGACTTGCTTAACCTCCATCAAGACTGCCTTCAGGTGGTCTAGTGCAGCGGAAGCTGCATTTTCTAAGCTCAAAAGCTGCTGTGTTTCATCTCACTACATTATTGCTCCTGATCCTTACCAGCAGTTCATGGTGGTGGTTGACGCGTCAGAGGTGGGGGTTGGCGCGGTTCTATCCCAGCATTCCCTCACGGACCGTAGGGTGCATCCTTGTGCGTTTTTCTCACCTTTTGTCCCCCGCCGAGCGTAATTATGATATTGGTAACCACTGTTTGGAATAATGGCGTTTAAAAGAACGGCGTTAGGTAACAACGTTATTTTTTCAGTAACGGGGTAATTTAACTAATTACCTTTCCCTTCGTTACAACGGCGTTAACGTTACTGAACGTTAAATGCGGTGCGTTACTATGCATTGATTTAATAAACTATGCAATCTGAACGCACCCCTGCCTCACACAGCGAGTGAGCACTATCAGGTGGGTTAATAACAAGATAAGCGATTATGATTGGCTAAGGCAGAGTCATGTGTTTCATGGTAGCCAGTCAGAGCCAGTGTTTTTACACACATGCCGGCACACACACACACACGCAACAGCTACACAGAGATTCGCAGCAGCAGCAGAAATGGCGAGTAAGGAGCAATCCGATGAAAAGTTGGCATTTTCAAGATGGAGATACAAGATACAAAAACACTTTTCTTACAAAGATAATACTTGAAGTGCAGGATAAAACTCTTGCTGTCTGTTGACGTGCAATAAATATCGAAAGTTGTGTACGAACACCTGTCTGTTCTACTCATTTCAACTGACTTGTGAAAACGAAAAAAAAAAAAAAACAAAAAAAAAAATTCTCTGATATATAGCAACTTCAAACTCAAACAAGCAGTCAAACTCGCTTTGGAAGAGTGGCGTCATTGGTTGGAAGGTTGGGGGGTTCCTTTTGTTGTTTGGACCAATCACAAAAATCTTGAATACATACAAGTCTGCTAAAAGATTAAACTCTAGGCAGGCTCGGTGGGCTCTTTTTTTCGGTCGTTTTGATTTTTCTATTTCTTATCATCCAGATTCTAAAAATATCAAACCGGACGCATTATCCCGTATTTTTTTATGTTTCGGATCGCCCGTCTTTTTCCAAACCTATTGCACTGCAGAAAGTGTTTATTTCTGCAGTCACATGGGAGATCGAGTCAAAGGTTTGCACAGCCTCTCAAGGGGTAATTCCCCCACCCGGATGCCCACCGGGTCGGTTGTTTGTGCCAGAGGCTTTAAGGTCTGAAGTTATCCAGTGGGGTCATTATTCCAAAGTAGCTTGCCATCCCGGGGTTATCGTACCAAGTTACTTGTTAAACAACGGTTTTGGTGGCCAGCCTTGGCTCGCGACATTCGTCTTTTTGTTTTGGCTTGCTCTGTCTGTGCTGTTTCGAAGTCTTCCAATCGACCCCCTGCTGGACTCCTTCAGCTGTTGTTAGTTCCTTCGAGACCCTGGTCCCACATTTAACTTAATTTAGTTTCGGGTCTCCCTCCCTCAGAGGGAAACACGGTGGTTTTGACCATGGTGGATCGGTTTCTCGAAGGCAACTCATTTCATTCCTCTGCCTACATTACCTTCTGCCAGAAAAACAGCGGTTGCTGTCATAGATCACGTTTATCACTTACATGGCCTCCCGATGGACGTGGTCTCTGACAGGGGGCTTCAGTTTGTTTCCAAATTTTCAATACTTCAATCGATGATTTCAATCGCCGGGTAGGTTCTCCTGAGAATGCCAGGAGCCGTTCCTAGGGGACGGGGTACTGTCATGGTTCATGGGTCTGTGCGTTCATCTTGTGTCTCTGTCTGATTGTGTGCATTTGTTAACTAACACCGCAGCTGCGGTCTGTGAGCGCCAGCTGCAGCTCATTTGCCCTGCCTTTGGCTGGCATCCTGTTCGTGTTGTTGGTTCATTAATTATCATCTGTCTTTCCTGTCTAGTTGTTGTTCCTGTTCCTCCATTTGATATTTTCTGGATCTTATTCCTCGCCTACCTGCTATTCCTGCGCTGGGTTAAAGTATTGCAGTTTGAGCGGTATGGACCTTATTCCTTGCCCACCTGGGTTTCCTACGTTGGGTTAGAGCTACTGCACTTGAGCGGTCTGGACCTTATTCCTCGCCCACCTGGGATTCCTGCGCTGGGTTAGAGTCACTGCAGCTTGAGGGGCCTGGACGATATTCATCTGGAGTTATGCCATCGTCTTCCTTCGTTTGTCATTGCTTGCTATACTGAGATATGCAAAATAAAAAATGTTTTGCCCTCGCACTTGGATCTCAAGTCTCGAACATTGTGACATAAATTCTGTTCTTTGAACACTCTCAGAAAAATTCGGTGTTACTAAATATTACAAAAGCTTTTACTAGGGATGCACAATATTTTATGCGCACATTGTCGGTAATGTCTGTTCTGTAATCAGTGATAAATCTGTAAATCAGCAGCAAAGTTTTTGGACAGTTAACAGAGTTTGTCAGTGAACAATGGCTCTCTGTAGTAAATGCTGCTCCCGGTCAAATCATGCACGTATAGATTTACCGCTGACTACAGAACCAGCATTACTGATAAGATGCGCATTAAAAATAGTGTGATATTTATCATGCATCTCTAGCTATTACTGGGGCGGTACTTTTGTTTGTACCTAAAGGGTACAAATTTTGGTACATTAAATGCCAAGGCAGCATATTAGAATTATCTCCGAAGGATCATATACAGTATAAATATATTTGTGATATGACAATATCTGAATAGCAATAGATGACTAATGCTGTAATATTAATCTCGATAATAGCAGCTGGACTTTTTCTTTGCAAATGAAAGATGACTACAAAATCATTCCTAATATCTGAGAATATGCTAAAAAAAATGGCAGATACATCATAAGGTCTGACTTTAGTTCGATTTCCAGGAAGATGCATGACTCCACGAATAGTATAAAACTCAAATTTTCTGAAAAGTTTTTTTATTTTTTTTTATTTTATGATTAAACTGCTCTAAAAGTGTCTCTCCCTGAAATGAAAACTTTTCCATAATAGTCAAAGCTATAAGAAAAAGTATGGGATACCATATTGCAAAAATATGTTAATATAATAAGTTGTTATAATACTTTTTCTTCATCTTTTATCACTGCACATTTGCTGAATTGTTCTGTTGTATATAAAGTATATTGTCTCGTTTTTGCATATTTTACAGTGAGTATATAAACAAAGTTTAAAACTAAAATTAAATGTCAGTTTATTTCCATGCTTTTGTGCCCTAAAAATGTCTTAGTTCATATAATTGTGCAGTTGACACAGTAGAACAATTGTGGCTTAGACTGTGTCAGTGTGTGTGCATGCAATGGAGGAGAGCATCCATGTTATTTATCAAACCAGCCTGGGCTGGAGCTGATGAATTGAACATCACATCCAGCTGGACACTTTCATTTCACAAAGAATAGCTCTTTTGCCAGCCAATGTGACAGACAGCCCAGAATAAGACTCTACTGAGCACACACCGGCAGATCTCAGGCCACATATAGCAGAAACCAGCATGTAAGAGAGCAGCGTGCTTTTCAGACCATTAATCACTTCAGTATTAATTGTAAAATTGGGATTTAGTGTTAATTGACTGGCGCTGAAAAAAAAGGACTATAAAAGAGCACCATGGCTCAGAACTGTGTGTGATGACAGAAACACTGGATTGCCTCAGCGCAAACAGAGCATGACAGTGACCACACATTTTATCAGTGGCCTTGGTTCCAGAAGTTTTTTTTTTCCCATTCATTTTCTCCACAATGCTTTTAAAAAACATTCCTCGGTGAAGATTTCTAAGCCACAAACTAAGCCAACCAGCTCTGAGATAAACCACAACATTATAACCTATATATATATATATATATATATATATATATATATATATATATATATATATATATATATATAAATGTAAACTTAACTTATACATTTCAATAAAATAAATATAATTTTATAAATAAAAATCAATTAAACTGAAAAATATAAAAAATAAAATATATAAAAAATAAATAACAGTAGTGCTGCAAACACACTAGCAACCAGCAACATTCGTGTTTGGTATAAATGACACAGAACATCTAAAGTGCATTCTAATTTCAAACTTACATCGCAGTCTGTTCATTATTAAAATAAAGTCAACCAAACATATAAAAAGTTATACTGGTCAGTTTAAATAGACCGTAGTATACCGGTCCACTCTGCTGTTATGCCAAGGACGTTTTTGCTCATGTGAAGAGGATGATCTTTTCCGTCTAGTTTACATAAAAAATATTATAGGTTAAAGGGGGGGTGAAATGCTAGTTCATGCATGCTGAGTTTTTTACACTGTTAAAGAGTTGGATTCCCATGCTAAACATGGAAAAAGTTTCAAAAATTAAGTTGTACGTTTGAAGGAGTATTTCTGTTCCAAAAATACTCCTTCTGGTTTGTCACAAGTTTCGGAAAGTTTTTTTCGAGTATGGCTCTGTGTGACGTTAGATGGAGCGGAATTTCCTTATATGGGTCCTTAAGGGCACGTCTGCCGGAAGAGCGTGCGCTCCCGTATAGCAGAGCACTGAGAGGCTGAGCACAGAGAATCACTCATCAGAGCGAGAGCGTCGCGAAATGTCACAAAAGGAGTGTGTTTTTGGTTGCCAGGGCAAGACAACCCTGCATGGATTACCAAAGAAAAAACAGCATTAAGGGACCAGTGGATGGAGTTTATTTTTACAGAGCATCAACGGAGTTGTGCAAGTGTTTTTGTTTGTTCCCTGCATTTCGAAGATTCTTGTTTTACAAACAAGGCCCAGTTTGACGACGGATTTGCGTATCGTTTATTTCTTAAGGATGATGCAATCCCAACGAAAAAGGGTCACGATCGTGTGTTGGAACCGCAGGCGGTGAGTAAAACTGCTTAAAATATCTCTGCCTCCTTGTTAGTGCGTCTGCCTCCCATGCCGGAGACCCGGGTTCGAGCCCCCCTCGGAGCGAGTCGTTGCTGCTGCTGCTCTTGTTCAGTTTCAGCCTCGGGATCTGATTCTGGATCATAAATAAACGGCTGAATCTGACTGTTAGCCATGGTTTGTTTTGGATGATGGTTTTTTTCCTCAAGCTAATGTCACAGCTTCCAAACGCTCTCTCAACGCAAAAGCCTACTTGCGCTCGTGATTCTTTAGCTCCGCCCACACGTCACGCCTCCAGTCGGTCGTGTTTTTCTGGGAAAAACTAAAGGGAAAAACTAAAGACTTTTTGGAGTTATGAAGGATGCAGTACTACTCTATAGGTATTCAAGATTAACAGGAAATTGAGTGAAAACGAGCATTTCACCCCCCCTTTAACATTCAGATACATTGCGAATATGGAAACATTTGTATATATGCAGAACGAGACGTGAGCAATAACCTCCAAATACATCTCCCCAAACCTGCATTCGCATGCACTGTCACAATCGAATGCACTGTAAATGCCAGTTTTTTTTAAACAAATAGGCCTAGTGGAACGCAAAAATTTAAAATCGAGCATTTTGCAGAACAGGATCAAACAAAAAAGTACTGGTCATAATACTTGCATAAAATGTCTGATGTGAAAAAACCAGTTCACTGACTGTGCAGCACAGCCACAAGCGCCATTACTTTTTGGATCATTTAATTTTTAATACTATAGTGTCATTTGAAAACATTGCAATTGCGTTTTATAATACAACAATGAGCACCACGAAACCATTTAAAGAGGGGAATTTAGCGGTCTCGACGGGAAAGTAAAATGATCTCATACGTATGGTGTGCTCACTTCATTTTATGAAATGATCATAATCACATCTATTAATTTTACAGTCCTGCTACTAGCATTTTTTTTTTCAGACTAAAACCCCTTTAATTCGGGAGAGAAAGCTTTTTTTACAAGTGGCTTTTGCACATAATAATAATATCGCTGCAGACATGTTTTGCAGCATTAAGGTTATTAATTGATTGTTAATTTAAATGACGATCGATCATGGAAACATGGCTAATGTCTGCATCAAACCATGCTTCCGAACAAATGTCATTCACCATTCTGGGCAGCTCCAGGACAGCTGTCTCTCGGAGCACACTGCTGTCTGTGAGCGGGGCGGAGTAACGTAGCCCTCAATCACGCTGCAGTGTTTGTGAGAGCTGCCAACTTCTCCACCCCATTTACATAGAGTGAAATTCTCTGACTACCTTTATCTCCCAGGACTGTTGTTGAATCTTCCAAAAGTTCCAAAAGCACTTTCCACTGTACCAAAAACACGGGGCTGCCCGCTGACGTGCCTGACTTTAAATCAGTGCTAATAAACACGGATATCGACATATCGGCTGATGCCGATATATATAAAAATGACAAATATCGGCCCGATATATCGGCCGACCTCTAATATATATATATATATATATATATATATATATATATATATATATATATATATATTGTGATGAATCAGCTCTGAACCCCCCCCCCCCCCCCCAGTTATAATCGTCACCCCATCCCTTAATCACCACCCTTGTGTTCATGTGAGAACCGCACCCATTACACAGTTGTCGGGCCAGGATGCCGGGTCATCTAGTCCCTTCAAGCGCCGCGGGCAGCGAGATGGATGCAGCTGCTGGAAGAAGCCGCTGCCCCTCGCCCCCTTACCTGGACCCTTCCCTCCTGAGCCCTACCTGACCTTCGCATAACCCGCAGCACAACGAGAACACCAGATTCCCTGTTTATATTGGACCCTCTTTGGAAACGTATTCCCTTTTGGTTATTTTTATGTTAATAAAAGCCTCTCCAAGGCCTGATGCCACCCCAACTGTGTCTGTGGTTTGCTCCTCCCGTTACAATATATGTATATACAAATTAATTAAAAGCAGTACAAAAACTAAAGTAAGAAAGTAAACAAATAAATATTTTTACATTACATTATATATATATATATATATATATATATATATATATATATATATATATATATATATATATATATATATATATATGTACAATTAGTAAAATAATATATACATGCAAATGTGTTTAAGTTTACAGAACTTATGTATTTTCTTCCAGAATGCTGAGAGGCATCATTAAAATGATACTGGGTCCCAGGTGGACTAGCAAGACCTGGATTCTCCTGATGAGCAATCTGTCCAATCAGGCAACATATTGTCAGGGCTGTCCATAATGAGGAGCAAACATGTGTTGTCATGCAAATGAGCACAGGCTACTTCGGCACAAAACATGTGGTGCCGTGCACGCTACTAAATTTCCATTTTGATTTCCAGTAAATTTGCCTAATTAGGAAGGCAGTTTCAGTGTGGACTCTTCTGTACGGGTGTTTATACTCCCTTCTAACAATAAACCAAAAATATATCATGTTTTAATAAATATCACTGCAGCAGGAGGACCATTGACATTTTACATTGTGACATTATTTTCATTATAATTAAGTACATTTTCCTCTTAAATTCTAATAACCTCAATGCACACTTTAAAAAAAAAATATATATATATTTCATTAATTCCCATTAAACTTTTCCCATTTCTCTAATCAAGTGTGATTCTCTTTCTGCAATAAAATTTTTGTTTTGTTTGTTTGTGTTTTAATAAATAAATAAATAAATATTTAAATTCAGAATTCAGAAAATAATTCAGAATAAAATTATAAATGTTTTTTTATTTATTTATAAAAAAATAAAAATAAAAAAATCTGTACAAAATACTACAATTGTGTATAAATACTTTATCATTTAAAATAAAATATAACATATATGCAAATATTTTAGTGGTTCTCAACTGTCATTAAATAATAATAATAATACATGGGGCAATATTTGGGGGCAAATTATCCTGAATAAAACTGTGAACAATGATCTTTATGAAAAGCAAAAATGCATTTATCCAAAATATATTTGCATATATGAACATTTATTTTTAATATTTTAATTTATATATTTGTAACATAATATACAAATACATTTAGTTAATCTCATAAATAAATATATTCATGTTCCCAGTCTGCAAGCATGAAATAATATCACAAATCATTGTTCCTCTGAAAATTATATATAACAATTAAATATCATCATCAGACCTCAGTAACCATGATGCTACATACTGTATCTCTCAATGGCATCTTGTGCACAAATATTGTTTTTCTTCCCTCAGTCACCTACAGGGCTGCTCACATCCATTCTAACAGCTGGAACTGTCAGTCACAGCACATACACAAAGGACATAATAATGAATATCATCATGACCATTATCAAAATTATCATTGTCATATGAAGATCGCATTGCCTAGAGAATCAGTGTTGGACTATAACCAAAATCTTTAAATATTTGACCAGTGAACAGACAACAATTTGCCAGCCATTTGCCGTGCCGTGAGTAGTTGCCGGGGTGCAGGGGCGGACTGGCCATCTGTGTGATCTGGAGAATCACAGAACGGCCAGTACTCTAGGGCGGCCGGCGGGCCGGCCCACCCAAGAGGGTCTGGCTGCAGACTTGCACTTGCACTCTCAGACTTGCATTATCAGACTTGCACTCTAAGACACTTGCACTTCCGCTAGTGACGTCACTTGCAGTCTTTATTTTTTATTTTATTGATTTTTTTTTTTACTTTTTGTTTGAATTTCCCAACATTTTATAACAGTAGCCAGGTGGCGAAGACAAGAAAAAAATTAACTAAATTACAATGTCACTTGCAATCGCTACTTGCACTCTCTGCTACCTGCGACACTTGCAATCGACACAAATCGTGCTTGTTGCCAATGGAGACAAGCAGCTGTGGTGGTGAATAAATGCAACGCGTTAAGCATTTTTCCATATAGAATAAACTGTCCACAACTCGTTTATATTACTGTCTTTGTCCATTAAGCTACATTATGTGTTTTATTCATAATGATTTTCTATAGGAGGAAAATGTTTAATGTACAATTTATCGCACTGCGTTCTGTACTCGTCTGCTTGCCTGTACGGAGCTGATCCTTTTAAAATCACTTAAAGGGGGGGTGAAATGCTCGTTTTCACTCAATATCCTGTTAATCTTGAGTACATATAGAGTAGTACTGCATCCTTCATAACTCCAAAAAGTCTTTAGTTTTATTATATTCATAAGAGAAAGATAGTCTGTACCGATTTTTGCTGGAAAAACATGACCGACTGGAGGCGCGAAGTGTGGGCGGAGCTAAAGAATCACGAGCGCGAATAGGCTTTTGCGTTGAGAGCATGTGGAAGCTGTGACATTACCGTGAGGGAAAACCCTTCATCCAAAAAAAACCATGGCTTACAGTCAGATTCAGCCGTTTATTTATGATCCAGAATCAGATCCAGAGGCTGAAACTGAACAAAAGCAGCAGCAGCAACGACTCGCTCCGAGCGGGGCTCGAACCCGGGTCTCTGGCATGGGAGGGGACGCACTAACAAGGAGGCAGAGATATTTGAAAATGTTTTTCCAAAACACGATCGTGACCCTTTTTCCTTGGGATTGCATCATCCTTAAGAAATAAACGATACGCAAATCCGTCATCAAACTGGGCCTTGTGAACAAGCATCTTGGAAATGCAGGGAACAAACAAAAACACTTGCACAACTCTGTTGATGCTCTGTAAAAATAAACTCCATCCACTG
Source organism: Carassius auratus (assembly GCF_003368295.1). Taxonomy (NCBI): domain Eukaryota; kingdom Metazoa; phylum Chordata; class Actinopteri; order Cypriniformes; family Cyprinidae; genus Carassius; species Carassius auratus. Next base: position 209,172 of record NW_020524956.1, on the reverse strand, counting down.
GTCCCTTAATTCTGTTTTTTTTTTTTTTTTTTGTAATCTGTGCAGGGTTGTCTTGCCCTGGCAACCAAAAACACACTTCTTTTGTGACTTTTCGCGACGCTCTCGCTCTGATCAGTGAAATGTCTGTGCTGCTCAGCCTCGCTCTTCCGGCAGAAGTGCGTCAGGACCCATATAAGGAAATTCCGCTCCATCTAACGTCACACAGAGCCATACTCGAAAAAAACTTTCCGAAACTTGTGACAAACCGGAAGGAGTATTTTGGGAACAAAAATACTCCTTCAAATGTACAACTTAATTTTTGAAACTTTGTCCATGTTTAGCATGGGAATCCAACTCTTTAACAGTGTAAAAAACTCAGTATGCATGAAATAGCATTTCACCCCCCCTTTAATGCACGTTCATATTTGCTGGTCTGTATATACGTTGAGTCAACAACAAGACATATAGGCTATGCCTATGAATTGTCTTTATCATCTTAGTCTGTTATTAGGCCACATTAAGCGTGCGCATTGTGTTCATAGCCATCTGCTTGCCTTGTTGTACATTAAATAATAACTATATATTGAATTTGGTATTTTTATTGAACTTACCGTATCATAATACATTATGCCATATCAAGTGTTTGTTTTTGTTTTTTCTACAGGAGGAAAACGCTTAACGAAAGACTTTGTTTATAGTAGTAAGCCTACTAATTTAGTTTTAATCGTTTTGTCACCACCACAGCGTCTTGTCTCCATTGGAAACAAGCAAGATTTGTGTTGATTGCAAGTGACTTCACAGGTAGCGGAGAGTGCAAGTAGCAATTGCAAGTGACATTGGAATTTAGTTACTTTTTTCTTGTCTTCACCACCTGGCTACTGTTGTAAAATGTTGAGAGATTCAAAGAAAAACGTATAAATAAATAGAAAATAATAATAATAATAATAATAAATACTGCAAGTGACGTCGCTAGCGGAAGCACAAGTGTCTGAGCATGCAAGTCTGAGAATGCAAGTAGCGATTGCGAGTTACATTGCAATTTAGTTTATTTTTTCTTGTCTTCACCACCTGGTTACTGTTGTAAAATGTTGAAAGATTCAAACAAAAAGTTATCAATAAATATAAAATAATAATAATAATAATAATAAATACTGCAAGTGACGTCGCTAGCGGAAGCACAAGTGTCTGAGAGTGCAAGTCTGAGAATGCAAGTCTGAGAGTGCAAGTGCAAGTCTGCAGCCAGACCCTTCTCGACCCACCATGCACGCAGTCATCACCTGTTGTTGTTTTTTTCCCCACTAATCTGTTTCATACTCCAGTACTGTAGGTGGCAGCAATGCACCTTTAAGTTGGATGCCAGCTGCACTCTTTCTTTTACTGTCGGGCCGTGGCCGCCAAGTAAGGAGAATAAGAAGTGGAAGAGTAGGAAGAAACCATCAGCAAAGACGTTCGATTGAAGAAGCATAGAAATAAACAAACAATATGCATAACGCGGCCGCGGGTAAAAAACGGAAAGAAAAGGGTGGGTGAAATATTGCAGCATAGACAGCAGCAGCACCTCGCAGTTAAATATTAGCAGCATTGAAGAAGTGAGCCAGACAGTTATGCAGCAACATGCCACCAGTGATGAGGGACAGAAAGATGAGCTGGTTCCACAGGCAGATCCAGATCCAAGTATGGAACATGATAGGAGAAAGAGAGTTACTTGCTAGAGATGATGTTAGGGAGTGATATTCAGGTTGCTACATTTTTAATGATTACAGTTGTTAAAACAGATAAGCTTCAACATTTTAGCTATAAAATGCCACATGCAGTAGCTAATATTAAGAAATATGTTGTGCTTTTACTTTTAAAAATGTTGGTAACGTTACAGTTAATGCTTACAAACTTTTAAGATTTGAATACATAAGTTACATTTGTAATGGTGTATTTTCATTTAGATGTGACATTATTATTTGTGCACTAAGATTAATTACTGCATAAATTAATTAAGATTATTAAGTAATAAATTCAATTTAAGACAGCATGGAATAGATTGTATAATATGCTGTTATAACATAATATTTTATAATCTATTCCATGCTATCTTGGAATAAAACCTGTTTTTTTTTTTTTTTTTAATGCATTTCATCATTTGTTTATTCTGGTTGAGCTTAGACCAAGAGCAGAGAAAGACCAGCTCAACTTTAAATAACTTTAAGCGCCCCAAGTCAGATAGTCACAGCCTAGAGGTTTCTTTTTTTTTTTATTTTAACACAACATCTAGTCAACATCAGTGCTATTGCTATAATTTGGATAGTATAGTATCATGAGCCACAGTTAAAGTCTTGTGACACTCATGCCAGGCGTTATTGTTGTTGTTGTCAAGTTCCGCGCGCCAATTGCTTTGGGCCGGGCCTAGTCAAAGTCCAGGGCCGATTTTTAGTCCCAGTCCGTCCCTGCCGGGGTGTTGCTGTCCAGTTACTAAGGTGTTTTGATTGGTAGCAAAGTCAAAAAAGGCCATTCAAAAACCTGTAATGATAATCCCAAAATCAGGCTAAATCAAGTTTCTCCTTCAGTTACAAAGGACTTTTCAGACCTTTGTCATCCAGCTGCAGAAAGTCCCTTAAGAAAAAGTAGTATACTTTAAGTTTATTTTACTAAGTATACTTAAGTAATGTAAGTGACAGCATACATAAGTTTATGTAGCAAGTATACAAATATCGGTGTTCTATATTATACTTGTAAGTGTACTGTATCAATACTCATTGGGACTAAAATGGCCCACTTTCTAGTATATAAAAGTATACTTTTAAGTATACTTTAAGTATAACAGTAGACACACTTTGAGTACAACTAGTTTACCTCTATGTTTGTAGTTTGTAATGCATGTATACTAAAAGTGAACTTATATGTAGACTAATAGTTTACTAATTAAATACTTTGTACACTTTGAAGTATAGTCTCATGAACTACTAGTCTAGTAGTTTTATTCTGCAAGTATACTCATAAGTTTTCTTTAAGTGAACTCTACATCATACTTTAAGTATACTACTACGTCCCTATTTAGGTTTTAATTAGTATATATTTTGTTACATGAATATCTGAACATACAAATCATCCAAAGAAAGAACTAAGATCTTACTTGATCTTAGTGCTGCGTTCGACACCATAGATCATGACATACTCATAGATCGATTACAAAACTATACAGGTATTCAAGGGCAGGCTCTAAGATGGTTTAGATCCTACCTGTCCGATCGCTACCATTTTGTTTACTTAAATGGGGAGTCATCTCATTTATCATCAGTAAAATATGGAGTGCCACAAGGATCCGTCCTAGGTCCCCTTCTATTTTCAATATACATGTTGCCCCTTGGTAATATTATTAGAAAATACGGAATTAGCTTCCACTGTTATGCTGATGATACTCAGCTATATATATCAACGAGACCAGATGAAACTTCCCAATTATCTAAGCTAACAGATTGTGTTAAAAATGTAAAAGATTGGATGACAAAGAATTTTCTCCAATTAAATTCGGATAAGACGGAGATATTAATTATTGGACCAAAAAACACTACACAGAATCTTGTAGATTACAATCTGCAACTAGACGGATGTACTGTAACTTCCTCTACAGTCAGAAATCTGGGTGTTATATTAGACAGCAATTTGTCTTTTGAAAATCATATTTCCAATGTTACAAAAATTGCATTCTTCCATCTTAGAAACATTGCCAAGCTACGAAACATGTTATCTGTTTCTGATGCAGAAAAGCTAGTTCATGCATTCATGACCTCTAGACTGGACTATTGTAATGCACTTCTAGGTGGTTGTCCTGCTTCTTCAATAAACAAGCTACAGGTCGTCCAAAATGCAGCAGCGAGAGTCCTTACGAGGTCAAGAAAATATGATCATATTACCCCAATTTTACAGTCTCTGCACTGGCTACCTATTAAGTTCCGCATCAGTTACAAATTATCATTACTTACCTATAAGGCCCTAAATGGTTTAGCTCCAGCGTACCTAACTAGCCTTCTACCACGTTACAACCCATCACGCACCCTAAGGTCACAAAACGCTGGACTTTTGGTAGTTCCTAGGATAGCAAAGTCCACTAAAGGAGGTAGAGCCTTCTCACATTTGGCTCCCAAACTCTGGAATAGCCTTCCTGATAATGTTCGGGGTTCAGACACACTCTCTCTGTTTAAATCTAGATTAAAAACACATCTCTTTCGCCAAGCATTCGAATAATGTATCTTTTTAATTGTGAGTGTAGTTGCATCTGATCAAAGGTGCATTTTTATTCATTAGCTTGGGTTAAACTAATTTTACTTTGTTGGATCAGCAGCTATGCTAATGATGTCTGTATTTTGTTTCTATGTTTTGCCACGGGATTCACATCCCGTGGTAACTAGGATTTACACAAGCTCCAGTCTGGATCCAGAACACCTGAGAAGAGATGATGCTGACCCTCAGAGGACCTCAGATGATGCTAACCCTGAATGAACAAACAGAACTAACAATTATTCCTAAATGTGTGACTTAATCATATAATAACTTAATTAATAATATTGATAGTTCATCGTCTAGCTGACTACGTCTTGTATTATTATTATTTTTTAGTTTTTCTAAAATCCTGTCAAATGTGCACAAACTACTAGCTACTACTAAATATTGTAGAAACATAATTTTCTGTAAAGTTGCTTTGTAACGATTTGTTTTGTAAAAAGCGCTATACAAATAAACTTGAATTGAATTGAACAGAGTATCTGCTTGTAAAAAAAAAAAATATATATTCTAGCTTCATGGATTTTTTTAAACACCTAATGTGTTTCATAAAAAAATAAAGAAACAACATTTTGAACAAAAAGCTGAAAAAACTCTATGAATTGGATTAAGAATGAAAATCGAAATGTAGATGGAGTCGATCAACCCCAAAGCCTGACTGTAATTATTACCTCTTAATCAGTCATTTTATTCCATAACGTTGCAGTTTTGATGTTGTTTCATGTCAGATGATCGTGTTACATTTGTTAGTATCTCTTTCTCTTCTAGCTTTCTTCAGTGTTAAACCCACACTAAATAATCGTTGAGAATTGCTCCAAATCTAAAAATGACACAGACACAGATGGCAGGTGAGAGATGTTAACCACACACCCTAATAAACCTCTCTATTCAAACCATTTCCTTCTGTTAAGAGCAACAATTAAAAAGAGTAAATCAAGAGAGAAAGAAGTATTCTGTTATTTTTTACTGAAGTAAAATAAAGATTCAACTTTTCATAATTTCCCCAATAAATAAATACAATAAAAAAAATAAAAATGAATAGAGCAAAATAAATAAAGTAAAAAAAAATAAATACTGGCCTTGGTTAAAATCAGTCTATCACTAGTTTGTAATTTCACGCTCAATTGCTGTACATAAATCCAACACATAAAACAGACACGTAACATATTTAAAGAAACCAGTGCAAAAATTTTGTTTTCTAAAATTTCTCAGTACAGAAAAAAAAGAAGCTTTTCTTGCTTTCTGCACAGCTAGACAAAAGTATAAAAACATAAGTACAGCACAAATGCCATCTTTCACACAAACTGATGCCATTAGGGACATCAATTTGTTACAGCTCTCCAGTATGCCTTAGACACTGAGATTTGATGTTTTTATACAGTTATGATAAAGATGCTTCTCTATGTACCTACTTCACTGACACATAAAAGAACACACATCTATGGCATCAGTGATGCTCAGAATTTACCATCTCTTCTGCACATGGTGATGATGCAAAGCTCAGACTAGGGGTGAGCAGCATTACTAAAATAGTATTTTACTGTATGTTTCACTGTATATTATTGTAAAAGTACAGTATATATCACAGTATTACATTTATAATACACCTGTGCCACTCACCGGTCTGGAGTCCCACGGAGGAGATCGGAAGGATACAAAAGATGAGCTACAACAGTGAAGGACGAGAGAGGACCAGGCCTAGACTTTATTTTGTGTTTTGGTTTTTGTTTGTGCATGGCAGTCATCTGTAAGGGGCTGTCACGCTGTTTTGTGTTTATTTTTATCATTAAAGCTTAATTTGAATGTCCATTGGTTCCGGTCCTCCTTCTTCCAGTTACTATGAAGGTTTTTATATTGTTACTTACTGTATACATATATATATATATATATATATAACATCCAGCTCTTGTTCAGACAGTACACCCAGCCAGGTTATTACAGTTCTGTGAAACATTAAATTATTCATGTGTGTGAAATTACATTCATGCAATGTGCAGCCCATTTCCAGCAGTTACATGCAAGTTCCATCATTCCAGGTCCTGGATATCCCAGAGAGATAAAATAAGAAATGGATTCAAATAGTAAAATGGTGTACAATACAAGTACTCATTGCCGAACCCCAAGAATTTGCCAGTGGCCAGCTATATATAGGTAGTAAAACCATGTGTGTTTGTGTGTATATATATCAGTAAATATTCTCAGTAAATATAGCATCTACTCTAACTTAAGTCTGCATTACACTTCTCACTTCACAATAAAGTTGATGAAAGCTGATATCCTTTCATCCAAAACTTCCACTGCTCTGAGTGAAATAAGTGATGGGCTCTCCACTGAGAACATTAAGCAATGATTATAGTTTCACACAAGGTCTTTTTGAACCAGTAATCCAAGGAGACTCACTATCGCCCCACCGTCTTAGTAGGAGTTTTATGAACCTTTAAACTGAGAGAAACTGCATTGATATCTCTATAGGGTTGCGATGTGACATCTGCCCTCTATCTCACCTAAACAGAGCAAAAAAAGTAAGGCCATAAGGCTTGATGGACACAAGAAGACACAGATATGCTGGAGTACAAATGCTTATCGCTCTCTCCTTTTTGCTTTCTCTCCTTCATTCCCTCTTTACCTTTTCTGCCATCCGCTACCACAGCTGCCATTTCTGAGCACAAGCTCATTTATAACAGGTCACTGGTGCATAAGGAAGAGTTTAAAAGGACAAAGTGGACAGTGTTTCCACCCTGCACAACACCACGCTACTTCACAATAAACTGCCCCAAGACGACTCTCTTCTCTTTTCTTTTAAAACTAGTGAGTCGCGATCCAAAAAGGCACACAAGTCTGACAGCAGAGACAAACAATCCTGAATACAAATAATAAAATGCAACTGACCATATAATCATGGATAGTTGGGATACAAAGGCTAATATTTGCTTGTTGACTCGAAGGCCATGGATCCAATAAAACTAATATATACTAAAAGTATAGAATATATAGAAAGTTTATCTGTCACTTCATAGAAGCTAGTCAAATAAAGTAAACACCAACACAGAAAAGTTGCATGACAACTTCAGTAAAAAACAACTTCAAGAAACCCCCCAAAAATGAACATTTTCAGATTTTGGAAAAATACTCACATTGGACAATTTTCACCATCACTCATTTCAAGAATTTTTCTTCAAGTAAATGCATAATCATCATTTAACATTGGAGTATATGGAGTTGCGTTTTTTTTTTTTTTTTTTTTTTTATATTTGAAACTCAGATTAAATTAATTGTGCTAAATCAGATATAGGAAAACCAACAAAAAATCCAGGCTAAAACTTGAGCTGTCCTTATATGCAGTTTGTGTGTGTGTGTGTGTGTGTGTGTGTGTGCGTGTGTGTGTGTGTGTGCTTGTATTAATGATCACATTAGCATGGGAAGTAACACATCACAGCTGAAGGAGAGACACTGAGCCAAACAATTCTGAGAGGATGGAAAAAAGTCTGAGAGACAGTGAGGATACATTGAAGAAGAAGGAAGGGGAAATGTGGTTTTATTAACAAAGTTCGGGAGAAGCACGATCAGATAATCATCCACTTTGGCACAGGTGCATCTCGTTTAGCTAATCATCTTAAATAGCACACAAGCGTGTATATATATCCAGTCTTCCTACCTCCTGTCCCACGACAGTTTTTCGGCATCCCTCCTCCACCCCAACTCCTCACTTCTAATCTATTTATCCCAAATTGGGGATAGGGGGAGTTATTTGGGTTCGGGCTATGCTCCGGGCCCGGACCCCTCCCCCAGGACAGCACGCCAAAATATGCCTACTATTCGCCTTCAGATAAGATGTAAGGGTGAACTCGTGAAATGTCTTGGAAACAAAAGTACAGATGCCATGCTACAACCACAGAAAGAGTCCAGCAGATGATTGTTTTCAGAGAAGAATGTCAAATGGTGAAAAAAACAACAATAACCCCTTAAGCTAGAGAAAAATATAATTATTTGGCCTATTCTTAAGATCCTTTAAAAAAGGGCTATCCTATAGATTATAATTGACTTAGTGGTTTACTCCACACCAAATAATTGACACGTTCATGATGTTTGCTTCCAGGCACTTTAGAAAGATCAAGGCTTTCATAACTTTTCAGAAGAACATTTTATAAATGATTTAATAATAATTTTAAATTTGAATACATGACAAATCATTTTTAAACCATGTTTGTGATTCTCACAATATCATGTCCAGTAAAATCAAATACATTTTTAAATCAAATAAAATGTTGGGTGTTTAAATTATATCACACATAAAATGCTAAAAAGTATTATTTAAAAAAAAAAAAATATATAATAACCAATAAGCAAATAAATACAGTACATACATAAATAAATGCATACATACAGAACCTGGAGATTTGGTTTGGTTCTCAGACTGCATAGAGAGTGACCCATTAAATATAACTATAAAAAAATGACTTAATAAAAGTTATAATATTACTGCACAAAGGCAGTCCTAGTATTAAATACATTTATTTTATAGTAAACTTAAAAATAAAATGCTAATATTTACTACGACTTTCTTTGTTTGCCTCTTTAAGAAAAATCACTTAATGTATTCCACAATTTTAAGTCGCTTTGGATAAAAGCGTCTAAAAATAAATAAAAGCCTTTTCATCATATTCAAACTTAAAATCAGCAGGCTTTTATTTTGGCAGGTTGCCGGCAAGTTAGTATACCCGCTTCCGGATTTAGCACTGCTGCTGATTAAAGAGTACATAACATACACAGTTTCACCTAATCTCATGTCAATCTTGAGTACCTATAGACTAGTACTGGATCCTTCATATATCCAAAAGGTCTTTAGTTTTATCATATTTATAAAAGAAAAATACAGCTTTCCGATTCTTTCCGGAAAAAGCTGAGCTCCTGGAGGCGTGCTGTGGGCAGAGCTATAATACTGATGTTTTGTGTTGTTTTAGTTAACATATATTCACTGATTTACAAAAAAAAAAAAAAAAAAGAAATCTGATACAATAGTACTTTGATGGAGTCTTTTATCACAGGAACCGCTCCATGTTTTAATAGCAAATGATGTGCAAATCCAGTGTCTACCTGGGCCTTGTTTATAAAACATTTGTCACTCAAATGACCAGAACACACAAACGCACTTTATACACTTTGTTGCTGCCATGGAAAAAAAAACTGCACAACACATTATTAATCATTTAGTGTCCATGTTACTACAGTAAATGTCCCTGTAATGAAAGGCATGGACAACAAGTGTCATTTAAAGTTATGACTTCATGACAAATAAATTACTAATAAGAGGATTAAGCTTGGATGAAATTGCAAACAAAATTTCCTTCTCATTAAAATATATTCATTGTCTAGACACCATATCAATGACAAGCTTAATTACTGGGAGACTCATTGTGGCTCTCAAAGGGAGATTAATCCAAGTTGACGCTGATTAATAATTTGACTGCATTCCAGAGTCAGTATCCTTTAAAACTTAAATGTCACATCTCAACCTGGGTCAGGTTTTGTGTCAATTATCTGCTGAAATTGAGCTGAAGCAGAAGTTTGATATAAAGGAAGACATGCAGGGGGGAGAAATGAACAGCAAAAATATGAAACCTGGTGACCCTGAAATAATTTGTCAAGAATTTCCTGCATGAGGGATTTTAAATTCAGCCCTCCACAAATAGACTCCAGTGATTGGAAATCATGCTGGTACTATTGTGATCTTACAGTCCTCCAATTGACCTTCACCTTATCATTTAATTAGTAAATACAAGATGCACTCCAAGCAGAGATGCATTCAATTGTTCAGTTGATACTGTATCTGAACAAAATTTGATCTAAAGCAATATTGACCGTTTCAAATAATCACAGATGATTGATTATTTATCATCACAATTTTTTACTTTATTTTTACTGTAATACACAGATGAAAATGTTAATTAAGAATAATGGTAATAAAACCCAAATCTCATTAATAAAATTCAAATTTAATGGGAAATATTAATTCTCATGAAAACAATATCACAATTTCGTTTTAAGGTAAAGTACATTATGAACATGTTTTGATGGGATTTTCTAAATCCGTCAAGCGTTATATTCATTATAAGAACAGCAACATAAACCAACAGTACACACGTCTGCTTCCCTGAATACATGCTTGACACCGTATTGCGTCATAACACTCATATTTGTGTCATGATAACCTCTTTCCATTTTTCTCTTTGTTCATACACTGCACAACAAAACTTTATTCATGCACCGCCAACACTGAGTTGCTTCTCACAGTAGAGATGCAGAAATATGCTGAGCAGCTATTTGAACACAGCGTAGGGGCATGCAGCTCGATGCCAAGCGCGCAGGAAATGCGCGTTCCGCTGAGCGCACTCCCGCGCTGCGTTCCACCTAGCGCCTTTACGCGCATAGACATATTAGAAATTAACTCTCCCCTGACTGGATGCCTGACAACCCATAGATCCATATATGCTAGAAGGTTGTGAAATGTATCACACAGACTCCAGGGCCCGTATTCATAAAGATTCTAAGAATCCTCTCAGAAAACTCTTAATTTAGCTTAAAAACTTTTACGTAGGAATCTTAGCTTAAGAACGATTCAGGACCGATTTCATCTTAGTGAGGAGGCGGGGTTGACCCCGTTGCTATGTATGACAATCTTTTGAAGACTGTGATTGGTTGGTTGTCCAAGAAGGAAAAAAAGAGTGATTTTAAGTATCCTATTTGACCATTCTCTCTCTCTCTTTCTCACACACACACAAATACACACACACACACACACACACACACACACACACAAACACACATTATATGTGTGTATCTAAATCCTTTTTTTTTTTTTTTTTACCATGCTTTTAACTTTCTATAAGGTATTTGATTGACTTACTGTAGAATGATAAAAAATTGTTCCACTCTTTCCAGTTACAGTGATTGCTGTCCTATTTAAGTATCGGTTTGAATGTTAGTTTTAATGTATCAAACATGGAATCAAAACCAAGAAGGGCGAGAAAGTCAAACTGGACAGAGGAACAGTGTTTACTGTTAGCCCAGTTAGTGGATGAACACAAGGCCATTCGTAAAGGAAAATTCGGGCCAGGTGTCACAGCAAGGGACAAGAAGCAGACATGGGAGCGTATAGCACAAACTATTAATGGTTCATTCCCCCTGCTTGTGCGCACCTATAAGCCTGCTATATTCATAAATGCAGTTTTTTGAGCCTGCAATGTGGGAATGTCCAGTGGAAACTAAATGAACTGTGACACAATAAGATGTTCTGAAAATGCTGTAATTGTTTGTCACTGTTTATTCAAATCATCACTATTGCATTGTTGCATTTTCCCAGTTGCCAAATATTGTAATGTAGTGATAACTTCAATTTATATATTAAATTATAAATTATTATATAATCTATACCGTCTAATCAACTCACTGTCATCCATTGTCTGCAACACATTTCTTCTGCCTCTTCGTCTCTCTGCCATTTTCTCCTCTGCTAAAGAAACTATTAAGCCTCTTAAAAGTCCTCGTCTGTGCTCCTAACAATTTTGACCTTAAGACCTCTTTTAAGGGTTAAGATGCTTTCTGAATTACTTTTTTCTTTACTAGGATTTTTTCTTTAATTTTAAGAGTAAACGCCCACATTTCTAAGAATGTTCTTAGAATTTTGTTACTAGGAGCTACTTTTTGCATTAAGATTCTTCATGAATACAGGCCCAGGATTCCAGTGCTATCTCATTTTCTTAAGCGCCACCAACAGGCCAAAAAAAAAAAAAATACACATATACATTATATATATATGTCCTTATTCATTTGAACATGCCAAGTCATGTAATTTCCACCATTTTCAATCTCATAAAAAAAAAGAAATTCCAGCTACAGCACTTACCTGAACTTTATATTATTTGGATCAAATCACCGTCAGACTATTCTCGTCAAAACTGAATATACAGTCTGATTTACCAAATCATTCATGTGACACATCAACACATCTAGCAACAAGGAAGCCTAACATAACAAATCTTTGCAAAGCTGTGGCATAATGAAACTAATCTTGTCATTTATCAATGGCATCCCTAAACAGTTTGTGTACGGTGCCAATTACTGGTTTTGCTTTTAACTTTTGAATTGTTAGGTCTAAAATCATGACCGAAGGTCAGCCATATTGGGCATCAGCAATTATGAAATGTATTAAAAACTACTTTTTCTAACTCCTCCTCAGAGTTGGATGTTCACCAAATTAGTTCCAGATCATCTTCAAACCATGCTGGACTAAAATATCATTTTTTTTTTTTTTTTTTTATATTACAATACAACATTCTCTGATAACATGTTATCAAGTTTGACAGCAAACATGCCAGACTAAGGTTGTATCTCAGCTTTGGTGTATTGACACAAAACTTTTTTGTGACACTGTTGGCACAACGTCCTCTTTGACAACACCTTATGAATTTGGTGACAGTGCCAACTCTTGGTCAAAAGTTATAAGCAAGACTATTATAAGTAATCCACATAACACTTGTAAATCATCACCATCATGTCCAATATTAAATTCAATCTGCTACAAAAATATATTGAACTAACATGAGCCAGTCTGTTTTAAGAAATTATAAGTATCGATGAAACCAGGTTACCTGGTACTCCATATAGATATTAGACTACTAATTTGATAATATTACAAAATAAGCACTGGACTAACAAAGAGAGATGGTGCTGCATTGAATCTTGTATGTGTGATTCCAATTGATTTCCTACTCTGGCCATCATGAAGAGTCGATGGATAGCCTACACCTTAAGTATACACTGGAGCATTTCAATCTCCGATCGTTCAAGTGCAGCAAAGTAGTACATAGTGCAGCAAAGTAGTAGACAAGTGCGCACCTTGCCAAGACCCTTTACGCACCGGTACAATCACTCACCTGACTGCCCGCTGCTCCTCTGAACCACCACAAGTATGACGACGAGGCAGAAGAAGAGAAGAAAGCGAGCCGGCCACATTTCTGCTTATTTTAAGAAGTTATATCTCCATACATTAGCATTATCAATAGAGAATCCGGGCATTGACAGTCCAGCGACTGCGTCTCCAGCGCGCACACTCACGTCTTCGTTTCAGAGCACATTATGTTACAATAAACACAGCTGGACGTGTTTGCTTAAGCTCTGTTTTAGTTTTTTGAAAAGTAATTGTGTCTGATTATCCGGATTGAGGGACTTGTAACCATTTAATTACCTCGACAGATTCGCAACTTCGGTTTAAGCGTCAAGACACGCCCCTCCTTGTGCTGAACACCGCCTATCTGAATTATGAATGGTCAAAAGAGGCCCTATAAAAAGCGAGGCCACGCCCACCAACAACTGTTTTGCATATACACCTGTTTTCAGTGTTGTTCAGTCAGCGCCTTTTAAACTCTGTCATGCCCAAATATGATGATCCTCTTGAGGGATTCCCTTTATAATATATTTTCATCTGTAAAATTGTGTAATTTTGTAAAGACAATATGATATCTGCAAAATTAAATATGTCTTTTAAATAAAAAAAATAAAAAATACATCAGTAATTTTATCTAAAGCCAAAACAAGTGATCAAAATAATTATTTTAATATTATTCAATTTTAATTGTATAGCACTGTAAATATTGTTCCAATGCAGCTTTATATTGAAAGTTTTGTTTTATAATAAAACTGACAGACAAGAGTGGGTAAGAGAAACGCACATACAAACTATCGTGGTAAATATATGCATTGCAAAGAAGAACACCTAGAAATAAACGAGGCATAAACGTGAATGGATTATTTATTTATTTATTTATTTATTTCAGTTTATCAATAAAAACTAGGTCTGTCAATTTTATGTTTTTTTTCTTGCTTAATTTACAGTTTACTTTCATGATTTCTAGTCTTTAAATGAAAGCAGAATGAAACGCTAATGTCAAAATATATTATAAAAATATATTATTTCTCCCCCTCTCTCTTTATTAATTTTTTTTTTCCTTGCAGCTTCCTAAAGGTCCCCGGATCAGAGCTTGAAAACTTCTGCTGTACATAAATACAATGATAGCTTCAAAAGGAAACACACAACCATCTTCAGGTGGCCTATTATTATGGAGCCAAAAGAGTATCAATAAAGATAAATGCACACACTACATTCACATATGCACACATAGGATTCATACATGCACTCACATAATTCATAAATACACACACAGGATACACAAATGTACACAAAATTCACAAATGCACACAGAAAATGTAAAAAGCACAGAAGATTCACAAATGCTTACAAAATTCAGAAATGCACAAAAAATTCAGAAATGCACACACAATTCAGAAATGCAAACAACATTTACAAATGCACTCAAGATTCAAAAATGCACAGGACAAGATTCAGAAATGTATTTCTGATGCACACACACACATATATCTTGATTTACAAACTGCTTGCGGTCTGTGAACTTCACTGCATTTGTGTGTGAATTTTGAGACTCCTGTGACTTGGCTCAACACACAAATGCCTTTTAAACAGGGAATGATCTGCAACCAATCAGATATCTCCCTTGTTTGAGCCAATCACAAGAATGCACCCCACGTGGGGGATTGTTTACTTGTAAGCCAATCAGCGAACGACTTACTTTCCTCAGCGAACGATTCACTTTCCTTACGCAGCGAACGACTCACTTTCCTTAGCGAACGACTCACTTACCTCACGCAGCCGGCGACTCACTTTGCACAGCCGGACACACACTTTGCGCAGCAGGAGACTCACTTTCCGCAGCAGGAGAGTCACTTTCCTCTCGCAGCGAACGACTCCCTTTCCTCACGAGTCACGCAACGAGCGACTCACTTTCCTCAGCGAACGATTCACTTTCCTCACCCAGTGAAGTTGAGCGAACGATTCCCTTTCCTCACGCAGTGGCGACTCACTTTGCGCAGCCAGAGAGTCACTTTCCTCTCTCAGAGGACCACTGACTCTCTCTTCATGTAGGGACCGAATATTATAATTAAAGTGACTTCTATATTGCATCCAAAAGAATATTTAGAAATACTTAAAATATTCAAAAAGGTGTAATTTTTTTTTTTACTTTCATTAAAATATTTCAATAAAATGAAATAATTGCCTATTGCAAATTTATGAATCCATGGTTAACTTTTTTTCTGCAGTCACAGTCTGAGCTATATGTATTGAGACATTTTTAAATTTATATTTTGTAAAAAAATAATAAAAAATAAACCTGAATTTTAATCTAAACATCTGTATTTCCATACAATTTGATAAATAGGCTGTGTGAACGCGTTCATGTGATTGGCTTATAAGTAAACAACCACGTGGAGTGCGTTCTTGTGATTGGCTAAAAGAAGGGAGACATCTGATTGGTTGCTGATCATTCCATGCATTTGTATGTCAAGCCAAGTCAGAGGAGTCTCAAAATTCACACACAAATGCAGTGAAGTTCACAGACCGCAAGCAGTTTGTAAATCAAGATATATGTGTGTGTGCATCAGAAATACATTTCTGAATCTTGTTCTGTGCATTTGTGAATCTTGAGTGCATTTGTAAATGTTGTTTGCATTTCTGAATTATGTGTGTATTTCTGAATTTTGTGTGCATTTCTGAATTTTGAATGCATTTGTGAATCTTCTGTGCTTTTTAAATTTTGTGTGTGCATGTATGAATCCTGTGTGTGCATATGTGAATGTAGTGTGTGCATTTATCTTTATTGAGACTCTTTTGGCTCCATATATTATAAACAAATTAATTTGGGAAAATATGACAAAGTTATTCAAATAAAACGTGTAAATTATTAACTTAAAAATTCACACTCTTATATCCATATCTTTTTTTGCCGTGATATAATTAAAATAAAGTAAAATTTTCCTATTACAGTCTTACCATGATCTTTAGTTATTAATACCAAGAGTGATTTTAAAATTATATTAAGGAGCATCTAAATGAGTTATGATCTCTCTGTATGGGATGGTTTCTGTATATAATGTGGCACTGTGACACTGATACCTCATAAATTCATGCATCTGAGTCAGGCTGAACTTCATTAACCTGTTCAGTCCCTAACCACTAGAGGCCCTCACATTACAATCAAGAATGTTTTCTTAATGGTGACTCAGCATGATCAAAACCAATTCCCTCTGTAAGCCATGATCTACATCAGAGCAGGTGTTTGGAGTTAAAGTGGGGGGTTAAAGTCTATCATTCACTATTTTTAGTATTATAAATACACAAGCATTAAAATCATGTTTTTCTGGTGCATTACCAGGTTAAAAAAAAAAAAAATCCTATAAGAAAACCAGAACTTTGGGAAGTTGTACGGTCAAGTGGAAGGGATTTTCTACTCGCCCTTCATGTGATTCCAAGTTCAAAGCATTATGACTTTATTTCTTCTGTGCAAAGAAAACAATGGCTATTATGGAAGCCTATTTCTACGTCAGAATTTCACAATTCAGACACAATTTTCTCACAGTTCTGAGAAGAAAAGTCCAAATGGTGAGATACATAACCACAAATATGAGAAAAAAGTATTATTAATAAAATTATTATAATTCTGTGGCAGAAAATAAATAAATTAAGACGTTGACTCAGAATTCAGAGTGAAAAAAGTCAGAATTGCAATATGTGCAGGTCTTGAGAATCTTCCTATTATTAATTTATTTATTTATTGTAATC
The DNA here is from genome assembly GCF_003368295.1 of Carassius auratus. Lineage (NCBI taxonomy): Eukaryota > Metazoa > Chordata > Actinopteri > Cypriniformes > Cyprinidae > Carassius > Carassius auratus. The sequence continues at coordinate 192,230 of NW_020524956.1, read as the reverse complement.
ATCATATATATCAATACAACTATTTCAGGAAAAAAAAAATCCATTCACACCAGCCAAATACACTCATGTGCACTCTAAAAAAAACAAAAAAAAACAAAAAACAAAAACACACATAAAATAAATGTCCTTCTACAGCTCCATGTTGAACTGATGATGGCCACTGTGGTGTTTTGTGCAGATCAATATGTTCCAATGTTGCTCTTAGGAAAGAACAGGGGCATTCATACAAGGAAGAATGACTCAATAATTCCTTGGCATTTGCTGCTCTTAAGACTTTGAGGTGAAGGTCAAGAGAGGTGCACATTTACTGGCAAGGTCTGTAAATACATAAGAGTCTACTTATTGATCTTCACCCTTGGCTTTAGTTTTCTCTTTTTTTGGTATCATTTTGTATTCAAATTCTTTCAAAGCAAAGTTTTATGCATTTAATAAAGATCAAAGCAAAACAAGTGTTTGCTTTACTCTTGCAAGACAACAATATCAAGGTTTATTCTGTATTTATAGTTTGGATCTGAAGGATATTTAAATAAGTAATTGATTTTCATTCTCTTGTTAGTGGGTTTATTCTAGAGAAATATTATTTTAACTGAATACAAACCATAATGTTACATCCGAGGATATCAAACAAATCTGGTGGACTGGTCTCAGCTGTTATAAAAAATGAAACACCTCCAAGGAACCTGTGACCTAAAGTCTGATCTGAATATGGTATATATAAAAGATGCACAGCCATGAACAGACCAAGTAGAGTGCTGAGCAGAGTAAATAACCAGTATGGCTTTTTGTCGCTAAGCAAACATCAACCCCGTCTTGGTGGAGAACTTGCTATTTGCACACTGGGGCAGTTGTAATGGAAATCAATGCCTTAAGCACCCCCTCACCAGGACCCCACACATCCTCATCCCCATGCCCTAAAAAAGACCCCAGGTCCCATTGTGTTACTATGTTATATACTGAACACAAATATGTCTGTGGAGATACTCAGTCATCCAGGCCAACAGAGAATACTTTGTTTAATTTGTCCTGATGATTAATTGTTTAATTGATTAAATGATGATGATTAAATGTTTAATTAAATTTAAATGGGAGGCATTATAAATTTGGTAAAAAAAAAAAAAAAAAAAAAAAAAAATGCATAAGAAGAAAGTTTCAGGAAAAGAGAAGTAACTGTTACCATGGAAATGGGAAAAAAAATAATAATAAGTGACCGCCCACTCCCATGAAGGACAATGCAGAAATCATAATTGCAACATGATGTGCAAAGTGAGTTACGTCCAAATAAAATGGATTCACTAAGCCATTTACTTTTTCTTTTTTTTTTTTCTCACATTCACTTTCTGACAAAAAAACAAGGGGCTTTTATTTTTATTTTTTTAGCACTAATGCAACAAAATGAAGCACAAAGGATAAACATTAGGTGTTTAAATTATGCTTTTTCTTTGTATTTTCTCTTCATCATGCTGCCACAGAGAATGATAGGAACTGTGCTGTGGTATGTAAAAAAGTGGTTAAACAAGTATTATCACTATTTTTAACAGCATACACTAGGCATAGAATTAATTTGCACCATCAACATTCAAAATTTCTTAATTTTGAAGAAGAAGAAAAATTAACAAACACACAAATAATACAAAAATAAAAAAACTAAACAAACACACACGCACAATAAAAAGAAAAACAAGAAAAAGAAAAACTGGATATGATGAACAATACTAATTTTCTATTGACATGATTCTTTAATTGGCATGCTTAGAAAGCTGCAGCTCAATGAAAATCCCCAAGGTTCCCAACAGGTGAATATGGCTTGGTGATGTCTATGTGTGACCCATAAATCTGAGCATTCCATCATGACTTGAACACAGCATATGATCATTATGCCCACTTTTCATAAAAACAAATCTGCCTGTGTGTGTGTGTGAGAGAGAGAGAGAGAGAGAGAGAGAGAGAGAGAGAGAGAGAGAGAGAGAGAGAGAGAGAGAGAGAGAGAGAGAGAGAGAGCCCAACATGTATCCCTGATGCATACCCCTACAGGAATGTCCTTGAGAAAAGATAGTTTGGGCATATGCAATGTGAATGCTGCATATGTAATATATCTATTTATCACACACAATATGGGTCAATAAGCTAATTCAAAAATCATAGGTGAACTTTGAGTGGTTTAAACAAGTGTGAATAAAATAGTTATGTGCATTAAATATGAAATTTGACAAATAAATTTGTTATTAGAATTCTACCTTGCAATTGTGCTATATTCAAGACAATTAAGCAATGAGATGATTGATCATTTGATGTTTAAAGTGTGTTGTCTGTTTGGTATTTTTTTGGTGGATTAAATAGATGGAAATCAATTTATGGGTCAACTCTTCATTTAATCTCTCCTGACAAGATAACTGTCTGTCACAACGTGACGTTGCCCTTTTACTTTCGTATTAAGTAAATTTTATATGCAATGCAATTGGCATGTGCTTCAAGTTCGAGGATGACACAGAAAGCTACTCATAACATTAATTAAAATGAAAGCATGAAAATAATAAAACATACATGGAAAATGGTGTTATAAATATGATTTAAAAGAAAAATATGTTTAAAAAATTAGTTTTAAAGTAAATATAAAATTGTATTAATCAGAGCTCAAGAGAAACCTAACTCTCCAGATACAGAAAGGGAAGAGAAGGAGAAAAGAGACTTTCCTCAAGGACATTTCTGTAGTGGTGTGCATCAGGAATACTTGTTGGGCCCTGTCTCGTTACATCCCCTCCCAGACTTTTTAAATGTGTTTGACATCTTATCAGAATGTGAAGTGTTAGTGAGGTTAAAGGTAAGGGCATATCCACTTTACCTTCCATCTTTTCTGCATCCTTATATCTTGCTCACTGCCTTCACAGCATCTCTAGGTCATTGTGTCATAATACTTAGTTGGCCTCCTTTTCAATGATTTATGGCTTTATGCTAATCATGGATTAAAATGCGACTGTGAGTTGTTTAGAGGAGGGTAGATGGATATAAAGGTGTACGAGGGCACTCACTGAAATTGTAAAAGCTCTTTAGAATGCATCACCAGATATTCAAATATGCTATTGACCAATCATGGCAACTGAATATACTTTTGTTGGTGTGTTAATTTCCAACATCCAGTGACATTTTTAATCAGGTTTGTGTTCCATTTTTGCTTCACCTGGAAAAGTTAATAAAAAAATAAAATAAACAAATAATAATAAAAAAAGCATTAATGAGCAAAATGCCTGAATCTAGTTTATATATTGCACAATACCTCAAAATATAATGACTGTGATGTTTTCAACATTGGTAATAAGAATAAATGTTTCTTAATCAGCAAATCAGCATATTATAATGATTTCTGAATGATCATATGACACTGAAGATACTTTTGCTGTAGTAAAACCTTTAGAAAGGTTGACAGTTTTTGAGTATTCAGTAAATTCCTCACACGAGGAAATTTATAATCAGCAGCTATCTCTCTACCCCAAAGGCTTTCAAACAGACAAGAGACTGACAGCACAGTTGTCACTCATTCACAGCCGCCATGGATGAAAAAAAAAAAAAAAAAAAATGCACACTGGGAAAAGATTGTTGTTGAAATATGCAGTACACAAGCGGTGTGGGAGGAGTGTGATCTAAATCAAGCATTCACTTTGTAATTGTGCAGTTAAAAATTTGCAAAATAGGGGCTTTTTCTTTAGGGACCAAATTCCTGACAGAGAGGCATGCATGTATGTGTGTGTGTATCACTAGCAAGGTGTACCTAATAAAGTGGCCAGTGAGTGTGTGTGTATACAGTGTATATTGTCATGTTCAAGAAAACAGTCTGAGATGATTTGAGCTTTGTGACATGGTGCATTATCCTGCTGGAATTAGTCATCAGAAGAATGGTACACTGTAGTCATAAAGGGATGGACATTGTCACCAACAATGCTCAGGTAGGCTGTAGCATTTAAATGATTCTCAATTTGTGCTAAGGGGCCCAAAGTTAGCCAAGAAAATTTACCCCACACCATTACACCATTAAAACCAGCCTAAACTGTTGACTCTAGGAAGGATGGATCCATGCTTTCATGTTCTTTACGCCAAATTCTGACCCTATCATCTGAATGTTTTAGCAGAAATTGAGACTCATCAGACCAGGCAACATTTTTACAATCCTCTATTGTCGAATTTTGGTGAGCAATTTTGTAGCCTCCGTTTCCTGTTCTTATCTGACAGGAGCAGCACCCGGTGTGGTCTTCTGCTGTTGTAGCCCATCTGCTTCAGGGTTCGAGGTGTTGTGCGTTCAGAGATGGTATTCTACATACCTTGGTTGTAATTAGTGGTTATTTGAGTTACTGTTGTCTTTCTATCATCTCTAACCAGTCTGCCCATTCTCCTCGGTTTTCAACAAGGCATTTTTATACACACAACTGCCACTCACTGGATATTTTCTCTTTTTTGGGACATTCTCTGAAAGACTAGAGAAGGTTGTGTGTGAAAATCCAGGTAGATCAGCAGTTTTTGAAAAAATCAGACCAGCCCGTCTGGCACCAACAACCATTCCACGTTCAAAGTAACTTAAATCCCTTTCATCACTATTCTGATGCTCGGTTTGAACTCCAGCAAGTCGTCTTCACTACACCTAGATGTCTAAATGCATTGAGTTGCTGCCACGTGATTGGCTGATTAGCAATATGTGTTACCAAGCAATTGAAAGGTTTTCCTAATAAAGTGGCCGGTGAGTGTAAATAAATAAATATATATATATATATATATATATATATATATATATATATATATATATATATATATATATATATTAGCCGTGATAAACTAAACTTTTGTATAGCATTGAACTTGAGTAAAGCTCTCTTCATTACATCCTCTTTTTTCTTTGTGGCTTGACATTTACCATAGGCTTTCCTAAGTTAACGCTGACCATGTTTTTGACCTGGTTGTCAAAATATCCCAAACCCAGAGAACAGAAAAAGACTCCTACATTATCTCTGCTGTTTCATAAAGCAATTTCAAAACATCCTCAGAAATGTCACCACTAAGGCATACAACATTACCTCTCACAAAATTTACATGAGTAAATGTCAATAATCCCACCTGTTTTCGCCAGAGATCCACACAAAGGACAAAGATTAGGATGAAATGGAGAGTGTTTGCGATAGAGAGTAAAGATTAACCTCTGTTTATAAATAATCTATGTTCATCAAAACTCAGTATGCCCATTTAGGACCATATTTAATTCTTTAATTTTTATTTTTATTTTTATCCACAATGACAAAGAAGAATAAGAAAAAAAGTATACTAAAATGAATGCTGGGTACTTGCCACACAGCACACAAAATGAACATTAAATGTAATTTAGCCAATTAAACATACAGTCAAGTTAAAATAAATTAAATCCTAGCATTGGCTGCTTAGGTAACATTGACCTTAACATTATTAGACATAAGGGCCAATTATTATTGACATTATTATTAAACCTGGGAGTCAATCCCAAAAAGAATAAATTCTTCTAAACATTGTTAATTGAAAATTTTATTTCAACAGATATAATTGATTACCTTAATTACTATACACCCTAGAAGAGCCATAACGACAATGAGCTTTTGATTCTTTCCAGATTCTTTCTAATCTTTTGGATTCGACTCATTCAGTGACTCTAAAAATAGAATGTTAAGAAATACTAAACAGTTGTTGTTTTTTGTTTCAAAATCATCCAGCTGTTCAATTCTGAATGACCAAAATATGTGATTAAACTCAATGATGATGCAAAAGCGATCACAAATTTTACGCAAATGACCATGAGTATTGTTAATGTTTGTCAAATGTGCATTCAGGCAGTGTGGTTTGCAGTGGATGACTTTTATGAGCTGGTTTTTTTTAGTGAATCAAAAATACTGCATGGCCATTGTAATTTCTAAACGAAGGACACCTACAACTCAGTTGTAATAATGAATGCAATGATGTCTGTATTATTCAGAGTCTGTTGTTATTGTGCTTTTAGTTTATAATATATATATATATATATATATATATATATATATATATATATATATATATATATATATATATATATATATAAGTTTTTTTTTTTTTTTTTTTGTGGTAGCGTTACATTTCGCTAGGGACACATAAAATAGTCTTGAATCTTGATTTTGCATGAATTGGTTTAAATATATTTATTATCAAAATAATAAAAGTTCCTTCTGGTCAAGCAAGAACCAATCATAGATGTTCTATCTGTATGTTCTAAGCACAAAATATGGACTGATGGATAAATTAACAATCTCAATAAACATAATGCTGTCAGAAACTTTTTTTTGGTGTCTTTATTGCAAAATTGTAAACAGACAGTCCAAAAAAAAGAAAAAAAACATAAAATAAGAAAAAAAAAAATACAATATGACTCATTGTGAGGTAAACGTCAGCTAATAAAATGAAATGGAATAATTTCGGACCCTCAAAGTCTCAAAGCTAAACAGAAAACATTTTGAAAAAAGAGTATGCATCATGGTACGAGTCTCCATTTGCTTCCTTCATTAAAATAAATGAATGAATAAATAAATATTTCATCCCACACACGGAATGTGTTTTCTATGGCTTGTTGCACTCAAATCCACCATCGGAACACCTCAGCTCTCTTCATAATTGACCAACCAGGGGTGACCAATCCAATCACGCTGTTTAATCCACCCAATCTAGTCACTGGATCCCGACCTTATGCATCTATTAGTAGAGCTGATCCCACTAGGTAATTCGAAGACTGCAGTGCTCGTAAGCTTATTTCCACCACAGAAACAAATAATAAAAATAAATAAATAAAATAAAATAACATAAAATAAAAAAGACAATTTACTTGCAGTTGCAACAACAACAAAAATCAGAATAGTGAAATTAAAAAATTGCAACTGCGAGAAACAAACACATTTTTTTTTCTTTATGTATTTTTTTTCTTTAATTCTTCATTATGATGGCACCCATTCACTGCAGATAATCCATTGATCATCAAGTGATGAAATGCTAAATTCATTTCAATCTGTTTAAATTAAGAAACATACACCTGGAATGTAAGCAAATTTTCACTTTTGGGTGAACTTTCCCTCTAATGCATCATAATGTTGTCAACTATATGTGGGAAAATGGGGAAAAAAATATTGATGTATTATTGATGTTAGATGATCTGGATCTAAAAGTATCTATCAAGCTGTGCAGAGTTTAGATTCAACCCTAAATAAACACACCTGATCCAACTAATCAAGTCCTTCAGGCATATGTGAAAACTACATGATATGTGTGTTGGACCAGGGTTGGAATAAAACTCTGCATGGCTTCGGCCCTCCAGGAACTGAGTTTGACACCCCTGATCTAGAGGGTTTATACAAAAAAATTAAAAAAATAAATAAATATTCAAGTAGAATAAAAATAGTTAACTGCCTTAACAAGTTCTTAACAAGCATAACCAGACAGCTATTCTTATTGTTAGCAATATTAAATTAGTTCATTGTGGGTACTTCATTTGATGCCAAAAACAAGTTATCATGAAACTGGCTTGTCTAATCAAGCTTAAACAAAGTAGCTACCAACAAATTTAGCAAAGATTTATTCAATCGAAAAGACAAATAACCTTTGATGAATTTAAATGTCCTTCTCTCCCCCTTAAAAAATAACATCATCCACCTTCTGCTTGTTTTCCACCACACCATGATGTGTAATTTTCCAAGCAGTATCTCTAGTCATGTTGCACATGGTCACCAGTGTGAGTACAAAAGTTTTGGAAATTGATTTATCTTCAAATAAAACAGCTATGGCCTCTCTGAACACAGTAAGAAAGACCCTACCCTCTATATCAAGTGTCCAGTCCTAAATAGAACGCAGTGGAGGTGAACACAGTAGGACCATCTCACAGATGATTTAAAAGACATATAACCTCTGTAACATGGCACTCTGAGTATAAAGTCTCAACAAATGCCTGGCCTCCAACTGCAAGCTAAACTGTGGGATATGCTGCTAGCTGGTAAACAATATCTTCAGCACAGCATCCACATCAGGCTTTCTGTGATTTCGCCTCCAGCTTGAAGAACTTCTCATTATGTGCTTTGTGTCGCACAAGCTTTCTCCATGGATCTGTGGGTGTTCTGCTCTGGAGATCTCGGCTTGTATTTAATAACAGCATTTGACAGAGGTAGAGAATTCAATTGAAGCAAGAATATTGGAGACCCCAACCAAGGGTGACCTATAGGTTTGGTTAAGGACCCACATTGACAATATTCCATTGGGAACATGTTTGGGATCTCAGAATTAATCTTCCTAACTTGAGCAGACACCTTTGATAACATATAATTTTCCAATTACACAAGAATTTGAAATGCTGTGCATTTCTGTGTGATCCAGATCATGATCAATTTTATTGTGAACAAATGGTAGTGTTTTTTTTTATTTATCTTTTTTACAAGCTTTTTCTTTTTACAATGAGTTGCATCATGTCTGTCTTCTTAAATCTTGCAAACAATAAAAATGTTTTCAAGGAATTAACCGCTCCTAAAATAGTCTGGGGTCAGGAAGAAGAACATCTTTTTTTTCTTCTTTTTTTTTCTTTTTTTTTTCAGCAAGGATACACATTAAATTGATCAAACCTGAAAAAAAAAAAAATATATATATATATATATATATATAAATATATATATATATATACATATAACATTGATAATATCTTTTTTACATTAGCATATTTGAATGATTTCTGAATGATCATGTGACTAAAGACTGGAGTAATGGCTGCTGAAAATTCAGCTTTGCCATCAAATAGAAAAAAGTCAAATAAAGTGAAATATGATTTCAAAATATTACTGTTTTACTCAATTTTTTTTTGTTTTGTTTAAAGGAATACTCTTGTTTTACAATAGAACTTCACCCCTATTTTGATAAATCCGCCCAGGGCCGTCACCACGGGGGCAATGTGGGGGGGCGTCGCCACCCCATTAGATCTACCCCGCCCCCTCACTCAAGATGAGTGTTAAAATAGATTTTAATTATGAAATATAATGGTTTATTTAAAAAATATATACAGTTGCCAAATGCATAAGCTTTCTTTGATGCTACTATAGCAACAATGTAGGTCAGTCCATTTCACAAAGTCGCATTTTAATTGTTACTCTGACACAAATTCCCGCGCAAGCAGTTAATCTAAGAAAGCAGCACTACTGCGTAAACTGTGATGAAATATAGAGATTTTTTTTCATGTTTAATAGAGGGCAAGATGATCATAGTTTAATTATTTCACTGTATTGTAATTGTTTGTTGCTGTTCAAGTTGTCCTTACCAAAAATGATGCATCTGTTAAATGGGTCTCAATGACTGTATTATGTCAGGGAATCAATTGCAATGAGCTTGTGTTTCATTGTAAACCAGACAATTTTTTAGATTTGTCATGAAACTGCTGCCTAAAACTGTTCACATTTTTATTTCCTGGATGTCAGATTTTTTTATTTGGTGTCTATGCAATTTTGTTTTATTCAATACTCTGTCATCTGTATTTGCTAAGTATCTTTTTAATAAGTGAATATACTCAGAACACATTTTTCATACCACTACTGTAATTTTCCGTTGTATTTCAACGTAAATGCGCTACACGACGTCTTGAATTATAAGCTCTCATCTCAGGTCTTGAGCAGCTTCTCGCGCATAATTCTCGTGCATAATAGCCTATACATTATTCTGAAACATGGTGCTCAAATTCCGAGAAATTCAGCTTCTAAAACATGTCTCTAAAAAAAAAAAAAAACTGACCTGACCTTCTGACCTTCCACTGACCTGCCTCGCAACCAAATCTCTATCTGTGTGAACCCTGTATTCTAATAGTTCAAATAATGAATCTAATAATATTGGTCTGACAGTGTTTTTTTTTTTTTTTTTTTTTTTTTTTTTTTACTTTTGCTATGTCATAGCCCCCTTTCGTTGCCTCAGCCACCCCCTCGTAAGTGCTGCACTGGCGCCGGCTCACACATACTAACGCAACCATGGCAGAGATGATGGTGGAATCCGGAGGGCATTCCAGAAAGCAAGCTTAACTTACCGTCACATATACCCTGAACTCTATGTTGATTAAACCAAACCTGGTTTACTTGTGGTATACTGTTTCCAAAAACGCATCTGGAAGTAAGTTCAGTCAACCCAGAGTATGTTCACAGTTAACACACAAGATATTCTCAACAGAGTGACAAATTATACAATTCACCTTTAACTTGAGTGACCTCAGATTGTCAGAAATTATTTTTCTGCACATTAATATTTCATAAATAAACAAACAGACACATAAAATAAACAAATAAATAAACAATCACACACACACACACACACACACACATACACAAAAATAGTATTTGCCAGGCTGCTCATTTCCAGATCAGTCGATCAAACCATTAACCTGCACATAGTGTCCATCCATACATCAGAGCAGATTCTAGATCATTTCACTCATCCACCAATAAATATGTTCATGAAAGATACACCGAGTCAACCTCATGCTGAAAAATAAATCATACAGTGATACATCAGTGAGCAAGTAAATGAGTTCATATATCAGTCACTCAACCAGAGCTGCCCAGTCAATTGAGTACAGCCAACAAATTCATTTAGTGGAAATAGATGCAATTTGGAAGTCAGAGTGATAAGGACCATCAAACTGAATTGCTTGTTGTGCCTTTGTAAACATGTAAATGTGTTTAAACCTGTAACTGGAAACTGTGAGCCTGAAACATACAAACAGAGAGCTGACAGATCTGAGTTAACCCTAGTTCAGGTTAAAATAAATAATTTGTTTAATTATTATGTTATTCATTTATAATATTATAGTATTTAATCCAGTAAATGTGGAGTTACAGGTAGCAAATTTACATATATTTTCTTCAGATGTGGCTAATCCAATAAAGTTCTGAAGGTGGAACAATTTTAATGGCTATTTTATCTGTATTTTTGAGGATCCTGTGAGTCCAAAAGGAATGGAGTGTATGTTTGGACTATCGATTTACAGAAGAATAAAATAAGGTTGGACTTTACTAAGAGGCAGAAATGCAGTAATGAAATGCACACTATGAATTTCAAAATAATTACTGGAAGAATGGATGGAAACAGGATAAACTAGCATATGGTCAGTATATAATCAACATGGTCGCATAAATGGGCTGTCTGGTCAGTAAGCACAGGATGTTGTTAATAGTATGTTTAATTAATAATAAATGAAAAAAAGCAGTTATTGTATTGTGGTTTCAAATTTGGGTTCTTTGGAAATGAACTCAACATCATAACATTCAAACCTGAAAAGAAAAGAAAAAGAGAGAGGTAATTTCCATAAAACAATGTTTCATGAGCTATGAATGAATGTTAAGACAAGGTAATTTTCTTACAACATTTGTCTGTCTTAGAATAAGTAAAAAACAGACAAAAACACATTTAAGGGACGCAATCACGCTTCAAAAGTATTAAATATTCAAATAGATTGGTAAAGAATATTCAGGCAGGTAACTTTCATAAAACATTTGTCATGAACTGAGACATGGCTGAGGATCCAGATTAAGTGTTTATTCAGAGCTACAATTTTGATCCAATCACAGGCAAAAGTGATAAACCAGCAAAACAATAACAAGACACACGAACTTAGTGTAATTGAGAACAGTGGGCAGAATCAACCAAGACAACCGCAAACAGAAAATAAAGACTGAGAAATGAAGTACTTAACACATACAAGACTACACCATGAATGGCTGAACGAATGTGCAAACCATGAGTGCTGATGAGGCCAGGCAAAGAATTATGGGAAATCAAGTCCAAGATTGAGTGACAGAGGAATGGGATGCTGTTGCTGTGGCTGAAATCGCTCACTCATTCACTCATTCACTAATCCCTATAAAGTGTATGGCAGTTGAGTTCACTATATCAGGAAGGAGTGAACAAATAAATAAGTGAACGGATTCGGACAGTGACGTATAGCCTACACTGCACCTGAGACTTGGAGCTGTTGCAAAAACATTGCCATGTGTACTTTTATATTAAATGTACCTAATTTTAGAAAATAATAATAATAGCAATAATACTCAAAATTACTTTATATTGCAGTTATACAAACCTCCGGTTCAGCTTTGTGGTTTCATCGATGGTAACGTTATATAATTATTTATTTTATTTTTTTGTAATGCTTTTATGTTCATAATCATTAAATGCTATTAAAATAACGTACTGAGAACAAAAATAAACACACATAAACATGTTCATAATTCTGTATTTATTATTTTTAGTATTTTGACACTCGCTCAAGCAGCATTTTGAGCTTGGATAAGATGGTTGTAGAGCGTCCTCAGACGACCGTTAATTTTACATCAGAATACACTTTGTTATTAACGAAAATTTTTTTTTAATTATCCACCAAATTATCATGATTTTTGTAAGTTAACAACGATGCCACCTCAGTAAATTAGTCAAATATTAAACTGGGTTATTGCATACATAACATATTTTAATATAAATAATGTAGGAAAAACGTTAAAACAGAAATAATAAAGATGTAAACTTCCATCTCTCATTCAAACTCGCTCGCTCCCGCTGTCGCTTCCAGCTCGACGCTACTCCGCATTGGATTGTGGGAAATAGTGCTTCAGCGAGTGTACATCAGTTGTACACTCGAAATCAGAATGAATTGTGGGTAAAAAGTAGTGGACAAATGTAGGGAATGAAGTAGTTCACTCGGAATTCGGACAGCACTACAAAATGGCTGACACCCCATATAGTGCACTAAATAGTGGATAGGGAGCGGTTTCGGATACAGCATGTGTCTCCTGTTGGTTATCAAGGGCACTCCAGTTTGTGAACATGACAACAATATCTGAAAAGCTTAAACATAAATAATTTGCAATTGTAGTTTTGCCTTTCACACTTGACAACACACAAGGGTGAGTAAATGATGACAGAATTTTCACTTCTTTTGAATTATTCTTTAAAATAAAAAATAAAAATTTTCAGGTAACTCCATTCAAACAATCTGCGGCACCGTCCATGCTGCTCTTGGGATGTGGAGATAAGACTGTTCTGATGGTGTAGAAAAGAGGCTTATGGATGATCTATTTAAAAGAGCCATTGATCCCACACACCACAGCCTTATTATCACACTAATTACCTCAAGCACAGCCTGCCAATGTGGCACTATGGGAAGGAAATGGCTCTCGACCTGTCAACATCTCCATCAGCTTTCACAGGTACATGTGTATTGTGCTGGAACATGCTGGATAGGTTTATTGTGTTGAAGTCTGTGTTGTCAGTAATACAGACGTTATCAGTGCTGTCCAACAACCATAACACCACTGTGGCAACAGTTGCCCTCACATGTTGATATAATGAGAGAGAGAAAAAAAAGATCTTCCTATCAAAGTACTATTTCAATTAAAAAATAATTAAATAAATGATCATATGAAGGACATATTTACAAAATCATTTATAGAAAGTAAACATTTAAAAAACATGCCGTAATTGATTAAATGTTTAGATGAACTTATTAGAAAAGAATAAATTATGACTCACAATCAAAGCCTGTTGTCAGTTTTACTTGGTTCATGATTGTGTCAAATAACCAATGGAGTGTAAAAGTGTTTTTCAAATTGAAAACCAAAGCAGTAAGGAAGAGTAATGGCTATCCTTCTGTCCCATTCCTGTGGTAAACATTTAATTAAATGGGTCCCCTACACATCAGTATTGCTCTTTGAAAAAATGTGCACAAAAAAAAAAATAATAATAAAAAAAAAATAATAATACAAATAAATAAATTAAAACCTTGCCTTTTGTTTTACACATTTATTTATCAGAGAAATGAAAAATAAATAGAAATGTGAAAGCCTGAAGAGAGCGATGCATGTATTTCAAACCTACAACCTACACTATATTCTGACAGACACTTTCATGTACAAACTACGCATTTTGATTCTGACATTCCTGATTTTCAATAATCCGATTCTTGACTGATCCCCCACATACATTTATCAATAGATAAGCTGTTCAATGAGTAAATGTTACTCTAAATGTCTGCTAAATTATTAAATGTTAAATGTATATGAGTTCTCATGAGATGAGTCCCTGTAATCCAATTTATTTAATTAAAAATGAATGATAAAACAAAGCAAGCAAAAAAATCACTAGGTGGAGTAACTGTTGTGTTATCTCCACCAGTGCCAAAAGCCAAAAAAAAAAAAAAAAATGTGCCTGAACAAACCTCTTTTTAGACCAGCACGCCCATGGCGCATAGATGGGCACACATACATTTGCCATTTAAACAGCGTGGCTCAGGAAAGGAAAATGAGAACTGTATCGGGCTGATACTACTTGCACCTCGCCTTGCGTATGATAGGGGCCATTAAGAGACACAGAACAAACTATTTCTTGTTCGCAGATATGCTGAGTTCATCTTTCCAATCTACATTCTTTATATGGATAGTGCCCTGTAATTACATCGCAAAGTTTAAGTACAGTCTTCCAACAATGCAAATGGAAGAGTGGGGGAGCTCTCTCTCAATCTGTTTTTGTTTTTCTCCAAACATGCTTTCTGACCTTCTCTGTAATTAACACCCACACTGTGAACTATATCAGCAGATGCAAGTTATGGAACACTGACCCTGATACAAAAGCACTTTTGCTGAATGAACAATTTCTGAGTGAAAACTTTCACAAGATTAGGCAAGCAACACATTAAATTAAACATGAAAATTAGAATTAGAAAGACTGAATTAGAATTTTCCAGTAAAACCTACTTCAATAATCTTTGCTTTATTTTTAACATCGAGATGATAACGGAATTCTCAAACTCATATTTTTTTAAACTAATTTTGAAAGTTTTAGAAGCTTTTTTAGGCTCCCAAAATGGCATTTCGTATGTAAATTATCAGCCAAAACACAGGTGAAAATGGTGTTGAGCAAATACCCGCTATGTGAAATTGAATATTTAATGAGTAATTATTTAGAAATTATAAAAAATCCCAAAACAAATATGTAGTCATGAAACAGCATTGATTGCTTTGAGATCATTTGTAGTTAAACAGTTCAACAGCACAGTCACCTTGAGCACATTTTAACTGCATAATACACCACAGGCCCAAGCAAAAAGTCATCATCAGCTATAAAATCCAATTATGCAATGCATTGTACCATCTTCGCCTCCAGCGATCAAGCACACTTTTGCATGAGAGGCATCATCTTCACAATTTAAGTTAAATAAAAAATGATTTAATTATGATCAGTGTTCCCTGTCATCATAACTGAACCACCTCCATGTTCCCACGTTCATTGTCATGTTGTAAGAAGACACTAGAATTTGATCAAGGGGAAGGATGCCTTGCTACTAGAATGAATGAATATGTATTTACATACCATTTTAGCCTATATAGAGGTGAAGAGACTTGTTATTGAGGAGCAGATCTGTCCAACACCGGTATGCCTGGGTGATTCTGCTCTACTGTGTTGCACATAAATAATGACTTTTTCACACCAGCTGGACCTACAGTACCAATACAAACTCACAGGGACTTGCTTAAATCTTAGTTTTACAATTACCTCCTGATATTTTACACCAGTATAAATAAGAGAAAAAAAAAGGGATCAATCATTGCTATTATTAAGACATGAAAGGCCTGCTGGGAGAGCCCATAGTTACATATTTTTATGATGAACAGTACTGAGACATGTTTAAAAGTATCATTTAAATAATATCAAAATTGTATTTGGAAATTGAGAGGTTTAATAGCATTGCTAGACTGATTGTGATAAGTATTTAATACATGAATAATAGAAGGTGTGGTTGTTGTAGATCACAGCAGAACAGCACTAGAGAAAACGAGGGACAGAATGGCCATAATTGAAGAGGGATTTTTCTCACATTTTCAGTAAACAATTCAGTCGTGTACCTCCACGGTTCATGCATCAAGATGCCACCTCTAAATTGCTAGGTAACGGAGGTAGTCCATGTTTTATTTTTTTGTTTTTGTTTTATGAAATCTCCCCTGATACTGTGTAGAGGTGACACGAAAATGCAATCAGGTTTAATGGAAGAGTAGTAAATTCAATAAGACAGGCAAATGAAAGTAATGTTAAAGCCACATGCATTAGAGCACGATAGACCCTCACTTAAGGGATGTCACAAACAAATAAACAGCAAACTCATAAATAAAAAGAGTTCAAACTTTAGAAGTTTTATAAAAGTTTTTATTTAATAAATAAATACCCAAACAAAAAGCATTTGCATTGAAATTATACAGTGTTAACGGTCCACATGGTCACCCAACAGAAAACACAATAACATCTGTTCTATTCGTACTGTGAGACACATTGATTCTCAGTTCTACAGAAAAATAAATAAATAAATAAATAAATAAAATAAAATTGAAGTTGCATTTCTCACTCTTTAATAAACAAGAGGGCTGGGAGTACCTGAAAACCCCTCCTCCTCTAAGCATATTTTTATACTTCTGGGATTTAAATTACTCATGCATTGTTGCGTTAATTTATATCAGCGTTTGAAGTTATATACCATAGTGCATGAATGAATAACTAGCAGCAGCTCTTTTATGAGCCGCTCATGCCTCCTGTGTTTCAGATCTGACTTCCGCTCAGAGCTCCCGATGGTCCCAAGCACATAAATAATTAATCTCAGCATTGGCTGTATAGAGAACAGAGCTTCACAGCTCTAGATAGTCCAGAGTTCACCTAGCAGCAGAAGATCATGGGGTTGGTGGAAAATTGAGTAGCAGCAGCCACACGGGACTCCCTCATTCAGTTATACAAATATAAATAGTGGATATTCATTTTTGGAATCATTTTGTTTAGAAAAATAAAGCCCCAGGGGCAGGGGTAGATTGATAGTAGGTTTTTTTTTTTTTTTTTTTTTTTTTTTCGGTTCTTAGTACAGGTAATTGCTAGTCTGCTAAAACAATAGAAGAGCTAAGTTTGTATTTTGTATTTTGTAAGCTAATTAAAAAAAAATGGTAATGTAATACTAACACATATACACTAACATTCAAAGATTTGAGGTTGGTAAGAACTTTTAATGTTTTTGAAATACCCACTGAGACTGCAATAATTTGATCAAAATGACAGTAAAAAAAAAAAAAATTAATTCCTGTGATTAGTCCACTCTGGTCTTTAGTATTACATGATCCTTCAGAAATCATTCTAATATACTTATTTTCTGCTACAATAATTGTATAATTACACTGTAATTACACAGAATTAGACTCAGAAAAACACAAATCATATTAATAATATGTTGTACATCTGGAACAGATGATTTATGTACAGATTGGTGCATTATTTACTGTATATAGAGCTTTATAAATAAAACAAAAAGTATATGTACTTGCATAATACTTGTGTAAAAGGCAATAATTAGCTATTATGTAACATAATTGGGATAACTGGTAAGAAAAAAAGAAGAAACATTATTTAAATGAAAAGGAAAAAACATCAAACGTTAAGTGTCACGCAGGGTATTCTGGGGATGTCAAATTACGATTTTTCACAGTAAATTATAAGATGACTTATTTTTTCACCTTCAAAAAAAGCTGTACAATTTCAAATAAAATATTGTTATTATAATCCATCCTATTGAAAGTAATTTTGAAACTAAATTGTTATATGGATTAGTAACGATATAAAAACAAATATCACAAAAGAAATGAGAATCTTTGTTGGAGTCTACTGGCTGTTGGTGAGCATGAGAAAACAGAGCAGAGAGAAGTAAACAGAGACCCTAACGGTTCTTTGGATACAACGATCAGACACAAACATAAAGTCCACACATACCAATCAGGACTCCATTAGATGCCACTCACTGACTCTTTCAGAGGTATTTGGCCTGTAATCGAGACAAATGGTTCACCTGCTCTCGGTCATGTCCATCAAAGGCCTTCAGTAAAGATGTGATACATCACTTTGAGAAAAAGAGTTCCAAGACAAACAAACAAACACTAGAAAAGCATATAGGAATCCAATGGAAAGCAGAACTCTAAAGAAATACAGTTTAGCACAACCCCTGCAAATGCATAATTTGTTGAAGCATGTTTATTTTTGAGATTTCATTTTTTATATACTCTCTTAATTGATTACTGGCCAGTGTGTAGGCATATGTGATGATTCTGAACGTTATATAACATTTAAATATTTAGTGTATTTTCATTTTTCATGAGAGCTCAAGAAGATGCTAGCATGTTGTTTATTTTCATCTTCACTGCCTTTTGCAACAATTTTTTTTTTTTTTTTTTTTTGACTTGTTTTCAGAGGACGCCTTTTTAAAAAGTGAAGCAGCATTTGAAGCTGGTCTTAAATATTCTGCCGCCTACTAATGTAAGTAATTCATTATTAATGGGCAGTTTTCTATATTGGGATAATATCAATTTGAAATGCAAGTCACACCAGTCCATCCCAACAGCATTAAAGAGATTTACAGTTATGAAATAAGAACCTGAATATATGAAACAGATTTGAAAAAGTGTAGAGATTAACATTAACCATATTTTCCCTTATCATTAAGCTCAAAGAGAATCTTCAAGTTTTGTGGACATTCTCCATGTTTATAATCAATATTTAATTACCCCATAACTTAGTTTGATCAATCCAAACTAGAGATTATTATGTATATTCAGTCAGCGTGGTAGTTTGCCATGGGTGAGACAAAACAAACAACCATGCAAATAACATGTATGATTGGTCAAACAGAACAACCACAGATCCTTAATTTCATTAATCACCTGGGAGTCATCAGCATTTTATCCCTCATTGTTGGTAAGGAAGTTTTACTTGCTGTGCAATACTTTCTCTATAAGATGGTGTTCACATTTTTGGTCCGAATAAAACAAACTGAGGGCTTATATTTACACATTTGGAATAGATAACGAAACACAAGACACCGGCTAAACTTAATCAGGAACCATAGAGACAAATTAATTGATGCACAGAATCAAACAAGCTCAAAGAAACAGAAGAGAAACCATACACATTACAGAATCACAAAATGTGGACAGAATGCTCAAGCATAGCAGGTTATTTTCGTCATAGGAGCTTTGTTTACAGTTCTCGGTTACTGCAATTGACCTTGGTGATACTTGCGGCCAAGCTTTACTGTTTAAGCTATAGAAATGTTGAACTCTTAAATTTATTATTATTATTATTTTTAAGGTAGGAGTAATATAGTAGTAAAAGTAGTTCATCTTCTAGAGGACCAATACAGTATATATTACACATTCGGATAATACAAATAATTTGTTGAACTCCAATGAGCTCTTAGTCAATTGAAAACAAATCCTGCAGGATCATCACGAACAGCCAAGAATGTGTAATTGATGCTACATGTCAGTTGAATTAATACACAACACTGTGCTTGTAAATGTGCATATATATGAGGACACACAAGGCAAAGCCTAAGAAATGTATTGGCTTACAAGACCGTGGAATAAACATAAGATTATGAAGACCAGGTACGAGTTAGTTTTCTCCGCTCTCTGCTTTAAACCATTTTATTTTATTTTTTTCTTGAACGTGACTATTTTCATTAATGATAAGGGATTATGAGAGACACAGTGAGTAAATTGTGCCTGTGTTTGCTATTTATTCAAAACACACAAGGCTTCAGGCAGCCAGCAGATGGGAAGTCAATGGAAAAGTTCCTTGTTTGTGTTTTGTTCAGTTTGGCTCTTTTCCTAATGGGCAGGATCATCATGCAGGAAAACTACATAACATAAATAAACAAACACAAAAGAAAATAAATTAATTGTTTATAAAAATGTGTGCTACAGTGATGCGCGGGTTGATCCGAAATGAGCGGGTGCCTGAGGTTACGAGTCATCCAAAAATATTTGTCATGATATTCGGATCGCAGTCGGTCGGGTCGTTTGAAATAAAGATGCCAATTAAACCTTTGTAATTTATATAGTACTAGACACAATTTTGAAATACATTGGCCCACACATTATTGGCTGAATAACTGCCACGAATAGTGACCACCTGTCCTGCTTTACGTTGAACAGCAATTTTACCCTTTGTCCCGCCTCACGCAAATTGAGCATCTGTCCCGCTTTTTCATTCGACTCTGCCTAATACATACACGGATACTTCCATAGGTGTACTGTTAACTTATTTCCAATAGTCCAGAGGAGAGCAATAAAAGCGTAAGTTGATAGGCTGAGTCGTACGTCAAACAAACTGTTGACTGGTGCACGAACGCCTCCTCAACATTAAACATTTTCCATTTGGAGAGCACACGTGCTGTTTGAAAAAAGCTGAATAAACTTTGGGTGATATTTTGGGTCAGGTAGTGTCTTAATCTTTTAGTTGGTGGGTTTAAAAATAAATATATATAATAAATAAATTTATATAATAAATATATATAATAAATAAACAAAAATATTCAAACCAAAATAAATAGGCTATAATCTGAATATGTAATCCATATGAAATGTGCATTTCTCTCTGGCGTTCATGGTGAGTCCTCATGGTCAACTTCATCTTAGCAGCGACACAAAAAACACCAGTTTATTACTAAACAATTAAATGTCTCCGTGCTAAGACACATCATAATCATTACCGGTTCTTTGTGTCAAGCCTTGTGTGCGGTCATAACGCTTATTATCCTGTAGGCTATAGCCTATTTAAGTAATTCAATTAATATAAAGGGATGACGCATTTACCACTTGTAAAAAACGCGGATCAGGAAGCGGGTCCGGTACAATATTTTCTTTTTTCTTTTTCTGTAGGTCCGAGTTGCAGGCGGGTTAGTTGAAAATATCGGCCGGGTGCAGGATGTTTATACATTGACCCATGCATCACTGGTGTGCAGGCTTGGGAGGGTTACTTTAAAAATGTATTCCGTTACAGGTACTAATTACTTCATAAAAAAAGTATTCAGTAACGTAATCCAAGTACCACAATATGAAAGTAATGTAACTGATTACTTTTGGATTACTTTTGGATTACTTCAAGGTCAAATATTATTTTTTAGAAACAACAACATTTATTAATTAAGAATTTCACATCCCTGAATTAATATATATGTAAAGGACTATACAGACATCTAGTGCATGGTATTGGTATTACAGATTATTTTGTTTTATTTTGAAGAAAATATAATAAGAAAGAATTTTAAGGAAATGTTTCTTCAACAGGAAAATAGAGAATTCAAATTCTTTTTTTTTTTTCCAATGAAAATATAATAAGAACAATTTTTGGACAATGGAATATGTTTCTTCAAAAGGAAAATAGAGAATACAAATATATATATATTTTTATCTTTGCAAATATAAAACTAATTTTTAAAAGTGCAAATGCTTCTTTAGGTTGGATGTCGAATCCTTCGATGAAGAAAGTGTTTGCTGGAAGGCACAGTTTGCACTGTACAATGTTGTTTGCAATTTCTTCTTTTTAAACAAAATAGCAGCGGAATTTCCATGAAATGAAGGCGTTTTTGCAGCAGTGATTCAACCTGCGTCTGAGGAGATTGCAGACAGCTGTTATTTGCGCATGCACCAGCGGGTGGCACACGTGACTCACGTGAGTCATTAATCAAGCTGCGCTTTATATAGGCTGTGTCCAAATTCAGGGTCTGCATCCTCCTTAGGATCCTTCCTACCCGGTTGAAGGAGGATGGGTCCTCCGACGACCGCAAAAACCGGAAGTCGGTGTTTGTGAATTTGGACAGCCTACCCTTCTTTCAGTTCCCTCCCTTAACCGTTGCTCATATCCTGTCGCCTAGCAACCGTGACAGCGCCAAGCAAGACGCCGGTGAAGAGCTCATCGTTCTCTCCCCGGAGCTTTATAAACACTTCTGTCTGCTCTTTCGTCCTTAGAAGCGTTAAAACAGCTTCAATCACTAACAAATAAGCTGTGTGTAAGGGGATATTCACACAGGCAGTAAGGAAGAAGCTAGTTTACAAAAGTAAACGTTTTTTTTTTTTACATATACACGTACACATGTAAAAAAAAATGCTAAACGCTAAAACAAAATGCCTAACTAGAAAACCACTGAAAATATATCTTTTTGAAAAGCCAGTTTTTAAAAAACATCGAAAATAATACTCCTCCCCCACTCCGCTACCGCTCGCTTCGTCCTGCCGAAAAGAATTATGGGATAGGTAGGACGCGAAAGGATCCATCACACCCATCCTTCGAATTCGGGGAAAAGGAGGACGCATTTGTGGGCCGCATTTGAAGGATCCTACGAATTTGGACAGCCTTCGTCGCGGCGCTGTGACGTAACATCCTTCAAATGCGTCCTCCGAAGGATGTAGACCCTGAATTTGGACACAGCTATAGTGTTATTATGCCAAAATACTGATTTATTTAGTTTTAAATGAAACCATTGTAATCCTGAAAGTGTTCCCCCTTTTTCAGAATGTAACCATAATCTGATTACTATGGTTTTTGACGTAACTGTAACGGATTACAGATACTGGATTTTTGTATCCTGATTAGGTAACGCCATTACATGTATTCCGATACTCCCCAACCCTGCTGGTGTGCTAAGTAAACTCACTTCAACATTGTGGATGTTATTGCACAACCATTTGCATGTATACTTGACCTTATAAATGGTAATCCAAGAGTATCATGAAATTTACTGTATGCAATAATCTATATATGGTTGATATTAGTGTGACCTTGTCACTGGTCACTGCTACAGTGGTGGAAACTTGGAGATGAAGGATTGCGGAGACGGAGGAGATGAACGATCAACGGTCTTTATTTAACCAAATAGAGAAGTACATGGAACAGGCAGGACCATAAACACACGTGGCGGGAGGGTTAGATATATGATTCCAGACAAAGTCAGACTGCACAGACTCGAACTAAATACACAATGAAACGAGGACAATAACTAGACACACCTGGAACAAATTGGAAACTATTAGGACAGGAACGGAGAGGACCAAATAAAGGCATGGAAACACATGAAGAGCAAAACACACACAAAGCTATCTATCTATCTATCGGTCCGTCTGTCCGTCCGTCCATCTTTTAGGTACTGTATTATAATGTACGGTCAAAAACATACTTTCATACACACTTAATTTAAAATAATATGTATTCTATAAAAAATAATATAAATGTTTTTAAGAAAAGTTAATTATAAACAAATGCTATTAATACTTTGAATTTTTTTTATTTTTTATAAATATAACTATTTATATTTATATTAATAAATTACTAATATAACTTAATATTAACTATATTATTATTTTTAAATATATCATTATATTTACAATATGGTTTCATTTAACACCATGTGAACTTGATCTAGGTTCACATATTCTCTGTTGGAGAAATGTGTGATGGAAGACAATGATGAAAAGTATATGATCTCTGAAGGGTGTGCAATTAAAGTTATGGGGTTTATTATCTTATTAGCTGCTTATGAAGGCTATGTGTCAAAGCTTTGCTGAGAGAACACTGCAGAGAAATGGAAACAGGTAGGTAGACATTACACTGTCATCAAAGAAGCCATTAAACACCCGTGTGCCAATAATCTCAGGAGGCCAGAGAAACACTTTCATCTATTTACGTGATGCACAATTAGATTAGGAAAAGCGCTGTTCTGAAATGAGAGAGAAAATGTCTGAGTGTTGTTGATGCTTCAAAAATCATATAGAAATATAACAAATAATATGCTTACAAACCGTCAGTAATCACCCAGGGACCCCCATTATAATAATAATAATAATAATAATAATAATAATAATAATAATAATAATAATTATTATTATTATTATTATTATTATTATTATTATTATTTTTATTATTATTTAAAAAGTTTTTTTTTTTTTTTTTTTTTTTTTTTTTTACTTTTGTGTGCTAAAACTGCACCTGCTATTTTAAATACCGAGGGAGAGTTTGACTGCACTGGACATATAGTTTAAACACTCTCATCCATCATTTGATCATAATTTAATGATGTTGCAAAATGACTGTAATTATGAGACAGCAACTCAGAGATTCTCCTCAGAGCTCTTCACATCTACAGAAAATGATTTATTTATATGTAGCTCATAATGGCATAGAGGATCTACTAGCACAGTGGTTCCCAACCTTTTTCAACTCGCGGCCCACACAACCAAACACATATGTTTGCGCGGCCCACTTCAAAAAAATTAACTGACCCTGCTATTGTTGGGTTAATAACTTAGTACTCAGAAGCTAGATTTTAAACTATATTTATTGAATAAACTAGGGCTGTGCGATATGGACAAAAAAAAAAAAAAAAAACTATCGCGATTTTTTTTTATCAATTTTGCAATTGTGCTTTTACAGTCATAAATGCTTTCAGGATTAATTTGAAACATATTTCCAAAAGAAAACCAATCAGAGCTTTATCAAAAAGTTGTAACATCTCTAGAACAGACATAAGTCAAAATTATCACTATAGTGAAGATGTAAAAAAATGTATAGACTTGTGGCAAAAAATAAAAAATAAAAAAAAAATCCTGTATACAGGGACTTTTTTTTCTTTTTTGCCATGCATTGTTCATAGAGCTCATTAATTGTAGCGGTGCCTCAGGTGTTTGCAGTGTGTATACAGTATGTGTATGCGGTCAGCAGTGAGAGCGCATAAATATAACGCGAAAGCACATTAAAATAATGCACGAGTGCGAATCTCTCTGTTCGCAGCAGATTTCCTTTGCTCTGTCACAAAAACGGTCGTGCTTGCTCAGATACTCGCTGCTTTGCGAGGAGAGAGTGTGCACACTTAAAACATGTCTCCTCTCACTTAAACTGCATCCTGTTCACTAACAAATTCACTCTATGCTCATGTGTTAGACATGAATTATTTTCGCACGTTTTTATTTCTACACTGTAAAACCGAACAGTGAAATTAATCAAATGAAATTAGTTAATTGCACTCAAATAATAACGAAAGTTCATTGGACTTAATTTAAATAAGTTCTGTTAACTCAAAACTTTCTTGTAGTGAGGTGAACTTAAAATGATTGTGTTTTCTAGTTCCCAGCATGCTTTGCATCAGAAAACAAGGAAAATAAATTTAGAAATTAAGTGTTATTTTGTGTGTTTTTACACAAGATTAACATAGAGGGACATAAGTTAATACATAAATGTTGTGTTATATTAGATTTTACAAAGGTTTATGTTATGTTGGATTTGTAGTGTTACGGTTGTGGTGAAGAGTAGAGCCTGTGGTTAGACTGAGGATGGACAGCAAAACCTTATTTTGAGTGTATTTCCCACATTACAGGAGTTGAAAAATAGATAAAATTGTGAGTGAATTACTCCCTAATTATAAGTTCAGAAATATAATTATTTAAGATAACTCTGAGATAATTTAAGGCAACTGGAATTAAATTTTTTAAGTTTATGTAAACTTAAAACATTTAAAAACATCACTTAAATGTTTTTGTGTAATCTGTTACAAAATATTTTTTGAGTTCTGTGAACTTATCAGGGTTTACAGTGTAGCCTTTTACCGCAGTGAGAACGCTCTGATCCGTCAACATTGGCTCAGAAAAAAGGCGCATCACAGACAGTGTGTGAACCTGGAGTTAGGCATATGCGCACG
Source organism: Carassius auratus (assembly GCF_003368295.1). Classification (NCBI taxonomy): domain Eukaryota; kingdom Metazoa; phylum Chordata; class Actinopteri; order Cypriniformes; family Cyprinidae; genus Carassius; species Carassius auratus. Next base: position 166,648 of record NW_020524956.1, on the reverse strand, counting down.
CTCAAATCGTGATTTTAGGCCGTTTTCTTTCAATCACACAGCCCTAGAATGGACTGGAAATGAACAGAAAATAATTGGCGGCCCACCTGCAATACCACCGCGGGCCGCGGACCACAGGTTGAAAACCACTGTACTAGCAGATTTATTGTTATTGACGGCCAAATACCTGTTCACTTCAAAACAGTTATAAAACTCAGTTTAAACCTCATTTACTACATAACATGAAATGAGTACACTTATACAGAGTATAAGTACACTTATACAGAGCTAAACCAGTGAATGAAGTGGCTACAGGCAGTCCTTGAAGTTTTAAAACTGAACCATGTATGCCGTCAGATATACTGCTGTTGTCCCTGTCAAGTGAGACACTGATTGCTCTTAACTAGCACAAATAAGACAAATGGATGCGTTATTGTTTGTAACCATCTGTCTGTTCATACAGTTATTTTTCTATATTAATTATGACCTGTCAACATGTCTTGTGGTTATTGGTTGGGCAGGACGGCTGTCAAACCAGTCTTTATTGATTGGAGAATGACTCATTTCTGAGTGGCTTGCCACCAATAAATAAATAAATAAATTCCAGTGAAAATGGTTGAAATAGTCAAGTCACTGGGGCAGTAAGTAAAGTTGGGTATAAAAGGCCTGCCATTGTATATCTCATACAATGTGTATTATTATGCAGTTGACACCTTTATGTGGTTACAATTTCTAACTCTAGATTAGATAGTAACAAAACAATACAGAGGCAAATATTTCTGTCAGGATGTTGAGGCCCAGTTGTTGCATGTTAAAGCAATAATCCTACCTGCACTTTAAAAAGAAACATATGTTTCATAGTTCAGGAGGCTTAATTAAGTTAAACGAATAGTTCTGTCACGCGGTAAGTCTGTTTTCCTGGGTGTTCCCTAGTGAGCTCACTTCTCCTTAGGCACTTCACCATAGGCACTTTAATTCCTCTAGTCTGGTCCTGTCTTCACAGTAATTGCACTCCAATTAATCGCACAGGTGCAGCAATCCTTTGTCGTTAGTCTCCTTATAAATAGCTGTCCTTCTCTGTTGTCTGTATGGAGTCCTTACCCTATGTGTGATATGTTCTCGTCTCCCGAGACTTACCCCTGCCTTCTCGTTCCTCCGAGTTTCATTCCGTTTCATCCGGTTTCCTCTTTTGTTTTGTTTTGTTTGTCTCCCAAGACTGTTTATTTTGTATTACCCTTTTTGTTATTAAACATCATACTTGCAATTGGATCTACCCTCTCCTTGTGTTTTCCTAATACCCAATCGTCACAGAAGGAGTCCATCAACCTAGATCCAACGGTATGTCTTTTCATGTCTCCTCTCCAACCGGCATGGTGGAGCGGAGGGAGAAATATTTAAAGTTGACCTCTTTCCACCAAGAGGGCAATGACGTGGGTGCCATGGCACTGGTATTTTGGTCCCTGGCCGAGGGCATGGGCTACAACGATGCGGCCCTTAAGGACTATTTTAACACTGGACTGGATGACCTGGTTCCTCAGAAGGAACTGGATCAATTGGACACATTCGGGTTCTGGGAGTTTGTGTGCTACTTGCAGCATCGGCTTCCGTGGGATGCCCCAGCCACTCCTGTTTCTTCCGATAGGATGACCGCCAGTCCAGAGCCACAACACAAGATGGCTGCCAGTCCAGCGCCACCGCACAAGATGGCCGCCAGCCCAGTGCCACAGCACAAGATGGCCGTCAGCCCTGCGTCACAACGCAAGATGGCTGCCAGTCCAGCGTCACTGCACAAGATGGCCACCAGCTCATCGCCACTGCCCAATATGGCCGCCATCTCATCGCCACTGCCCAAGAGGGCTGCCAGCTTAGAGCCACAGCACAAGATGGCCGCCAGCCCAGCGCCACAGCACAAGATGGCCGACTCAACGCCTGAGTCTCCAGACAAGGTGCCACCGACTCGCCATCATAGAGGGCGGAGGAGGAGGAGACAGACGTCTACCGTTCCTCAAAGCCCGGAAAACGTTCCAGAGCGGGCCGCTGCCATCCAGGAGGATGTTCCCGAGGCGGTGCCCGAGGCCGTTCCGGATGCGGTGCCTGATGCCGCTCCCGATGCTGTTCCGGAGGCAGAGGTGGTGCCCAATGCCGAGGCAGTGTCCGTTGCTGTTCCAGAGGCTGAGGCGGTGCCCAATGCTGTTCCGGAGGCCGAGGTGGTGCCCGATGCACAGGCAGTGTCCATTGCTGTTCTGGAGGCCGAGGCAGTGCCCGATGCTTTTCCGGAGTCCGAAGCGGTGCTCGAGGCCGTTCCCGATGCAGTGCCTGATGCCGCTCCCGATGCTGTTCCGGAGGCCGAGGTGGTGCCCAATGCCGAGGCAGTGTCCGTTGCTGTTCCAGAGGCTGAGGCGGTGCCCAATGCTGTTCCAGAGGCCGAGGTGGTGCCCGATGCCGAGGCAGTGTCCGTTGCTGTTCCGGAGTCCGAGGCGGTGCTCGAGGCCATTCCTGATGTGGTGCCCGATGCCGCTCCCGATGCTGTTCCGGAGGCCAAGGCGGTGCCCGAGGCCATTCCCGATGTGTGCCCGAGGCCGCTCCCGATGCCGTGACCGAGGCCGTTCCAGAGGCGGTGCCCGAAGCCGAGGCGCCTCACTTCTCCACAGGCAGTCCAGAGTCAATTCATATTCCTGTTGACCTTCCCAAGTCAAGTCAGCTGCCCATTGACTTTCCAGAGTTGAGTCAGTTCTCGGTTGACCCTCCTGAGTTGAGTCAGGTATTCTTGGACCCTCCTGAGTCAGGGTTAGTCACCGTCGACCTTCCAGAGTCAGAGTTAGTTAGCGTTGACCCTCCAGAGTCAGGGCTAGTTCCTGTTGACCTTCCAGAGTCGAGTCAGGTTCTAGCGAACTCTCCAGAGTCGAGTCAGGTTCCAGCGAACTCTCCAGAGTCAGGGCTAGTCACTGATGACCTTCCAGAGTCAGGACTAGGTACCATGGACTTTCCAGAGACATGGCTAGTCACCGGTGATATTCGAGGACTGAGTCAATTCACCGGGGATTCTCTAAGACTGAGTCAAGTCACCGGTGATCTTCGTCCTCCCGTTGGGCCGACCACAAGGACGTGGTGGTCTTCCGCTCTGCCCTGGGGGACTCTGGCATTGACAGCGGGGACGTGGTGGTCTTCCGCTCCGCCCTGGAGGAGTCCGGCATCGCCCAAGGGAACGTGGTGGTCTTCCGCTCCGCCCTGGGGGACTCCGGCCTCGACCACGAGGAGGTGGTGGTCTTCCACTACGCCCTGGGGGGACTTCTGCCGTGACCACATGGTGGTGATGGTCCACTGCTCCGCACGGGGGGGCATCACATGATGTCCTTAATGGACCCATGTTTTTGTGTTTTCTTTTGCTTTCTGTCTATCTCCTTCTTTGGACCTGGCCCTCCGTCCCTCCCCCTGATCCTCCGCCGGTCCACCACCCTCATGGACTCCTTGTTTTGTGTTACACTTCTCCTGTCTCTGTCTTTCCATTTTACCTGGTTGTCCCGTCTTTGTCTTCCCATTCTATCTGGTTCTCCTGTCTCTGTTTTCTGACCCTCCGTCCCTCCCCCTAGTCCGCCGCCACTCCACCTCCCTCCTACCTCTTTATATGTTCGGTTTTCCTGGGTTTCAGTTGGAGCATTTGGCAGCTGCTCCGTAGGGGAGGGGGTAATGTCACGCTGTCAGTCTCTGTTTTCCTGGGTGTTCCCTAGTGAGCTCACTTCTCCTTAGGCACTTCACCGTAGGCACTTTAATTCCTCTAGTCTGGTCCTGTCTTCACAGTAATTGCACTCCAATTAATCGCACAGGTGCAGACAATACTTTGTTGTTAGTCTCCTTATAAATAGCCGTCCTTCTCTGTTTGTATGGAGTACTTACCCTATGTGTGATATGTTCTCGTCTCCCGAGACTTACCCCTGCCTTCCTCGTTCCTCTGAGTTTTACATTCCGTTTCATGCGGTTTCCTCTTTTGTTTTGTTTTGTTTGTCTCCCAAGACTGTTTATTTTGTATTACCCTTTTTGTTATTAAACATCATACTTGCAATTGGATCTACCCTATGCTTGTGTTTTCCTACCCAATCGTCACAAGTTCCCTTAGAGATATACAATACAGTATCAACCTTATTTTTAATATAAGAGATTGTGCGGCCATCTTGAATGTGCAAAGCTTTAAATGTCATTCAGTTATTCTAGCTGTACAAAACAGTTTGAGTGCAAATAGTTTTCTTGTTTACTGTACTTTAACCATGTTAAATAAATGGTAGAAATCTTGCACATTAAAATAAACTAGATTAAGTTGCAAAATAAGGTTGATGTGCAAGTATAATGCTAGAAAAATTTGAATAATTTAAATAATTTGGTTCTAAATGTGGACATGGATGCAATAAGGATTTTTTTTTTTTTTTTTACTCAACTCATTTCAATGCTACCATGATTTAATAAGAATATTTTGTTCCACAAATTACATTCTATTAAAAAATACATATCTGTGAACTGGTTTTGTAATCTGTGGTTTGATTAAGTCAAATAAATTACATATTTTATCAAATATATTAATAATAACAATGTAGGCTCATTGAAGAGCAATGATTATAAATAGATAAGTGTCTATTTGGTCGACAATGCTCTCCAAGTCTACATTCGGTCTTTGTTTAATCTCATTGCTGCCTGGTATAACAGCTGAAATATTAATATTGCAGCACTTAAGTCTTTATAAAATCCATCCTTCTGGTCCATAGTAAACCCTTGCACCCAGCTACATCAGTCACAATGATACAAAAACATTCAGTCAAACTTCTGCATCAGTATCTACTGAGAACAGACTCACGGCATTGCAGTTTCATCATGCTGATCGCAAAGACATCTCAAGTCATGAAATATTCATTGGAGTGGCACTCATGGCAGCAAATAGAGTCACACAGGGACTGATGATGCAAATCATAGTTGTCCATGTAGGAGCTGCTGTCTAGCTGAAGTTTACGGCAGAGGACTGTCTGTTAGAAGAAATCCTACTGATACGGATACATTAAAACATATTTACCAAAGATTATAATAACTGAAGCATGCAACATAAATCCTCACAGTAGACGAGTGAAATGTGTCATGCAAAGCTCCAATCATTTAGTATTAAACACACTGCTTTAGCCCAGTGGGTATTTCACAGTTCTCAGACTTTACATCGGTTGCACAGCACACTAAAGTAACCAAACACATGGTCATTTTAAACAGACAATTGTACGTTATTGCTATTATATGTTTTTACATTGCCTATAGGTCTTCTATCATTTGTACTAATATATTATCAAATAAACCAGATTTTGAGACAGAATAGTCATGTGAACTAAAAAAATGGCAGAATTGATATTCTTTCATGCAACATTTACCACATGAGATACTATTTTCTCCTGTAATATAATCCAAATGGATATTCACTGAAGATCGGGATATTTAGGATTCATTATTGTTCACCAAGGCTGCCATTATTAAATCGAAAATAAAGTAACAACAGTAATATTGTGAATTATTGCAATGAAAAAAACTGTTTTTTTTCTGTGTAAGATAAAAATGTAATTTATTCTTGTGATGCAAATGTGAATTTTCAGCATCATTACTCCAGTCTTCAGTGTCATATGATTCTTTAGAAATCATTCTAGTATGCTGATTTGCTGCTCAAGAAATGTTTTTAACTGCTTCAAATTTTTGTGGCTGCACTGTTCAGCAAAATAATTTTCTAAACTGATAATAATGTGAAAATTTTCTTCAACAAATCAGCATATTAGCATGATTTCCTGGAAGATCGTGTACATTACTAAATAAAATTTTATCATGCATTCAAATATAAATTCTTTTACATTTTAACAATATTCAACAATATTGCTGTTTTACAGTATTTTTGACCAAATAAATGCGTAGCTTGATGAGCATAAGATATTTTTGTCAAAAACATTAAAGTGGTCTTATGACGTTGCTAAAAAGAACATTATTTTGTGTATTTGGTGTACTGCAATGCTTTGATGTGGTTTAAGGTTCAAACAACACATTATTTTCCATATAATGTACATTATTGTTTCTCCTCTATGCCACACCTTTTTGAAACGCGTCGATTATAAAGCTCATCATTTTAATAAAGTGAGGTGTGCTCTGATTGGCGAGCTATCCTGTGCATTATGATTGGCTGAATGCCTCCAGTGTGTGACGGAAATGTTACGTCCCTTAACAAATGCTGTGTCCCAGCAGGATGAGACTCAGTCCAGCTGCTCTGCTCATGCATGTCCCATCATTGGTTCTCTTTAGCAGTTCAGTCAATAGACTGTTACGAGTAACTGAATAACTCGGGATATTGGTTTAGAAGGAGTGTCAGGCACATTTATAAACTGAATAACTTAAGTCATTTGTGGATGGACAAAAAAGTAATTTGTCGTACTGGAGATGCAAACCGTTTCAAACGATTCAGTATGACTTGTTGAACTGGTTTGACAAAGTTAACTAAGAAGATCTGGTTAAAGGGTCACGTGACGTGCTCATGAACCTATTAGCACTTGAGAAGAGTTCTGTACCTTTGGTCCCTTTTTGCTGATTTTTTCCATTTTATTTTCCGTTTTATTAATTAATAATACTTTGCCTGATGGCACATAGCCGGAGTTGTCCCCATCAGCTTCCCTGATTAAGAAGAAATCCAAAAAACTGAACTTTCAAAATTTTCAAAACTGAACTGACATCAATGCGGAACGAGTTCACTTCTCACACGTCAGTTGTTCATTCGCTATGTTCTAAATTGGATCTTCTTACAGGGGAGATGAGAGAGCAGAAGAAAGTTGTCGCAGATCATGCAGATCTCGAGCAACAGGTTTTGGACTTACAGGATCGCAATAGGAGCTGCAATATGCGATTGGTTGGATTGCCTAAAGGTTCCTGAAAAGGACAACCATATGTTTTTTTTTTTTTTTTTTTTTAAAGATCGCTACTGCCTCCCGTCTCTGCCAGTAAAGAGATTGAAGTGGACTAGCACATCGCGTGAACACAAGGCTCTCCTCAGATCGCGCTGAACCATGGGTTTTCATCTTTGAACTGTTGTGGTATACAGACAGGGAGCTAATTTTGCGGTCCACCAGACTTCACGTCCCAATGAAAACATCCGATGGAGCAACGTTGTCTTTGTCTCAAGATTTTTCTCTGGTCACTGCAAAAAGAAGTGTATTTGTTTCCTTCCAGTTAGGAAGGAAATGATAGAAGCTGGCATCTAGAATTTTCTTCTTTATCCTGCAATGCTGAAGGTCGTTCTCAATCAAGGTGAACCTAATATGCTATACTCCCCAGAAGAAGCAAGAGTTTTTTTTAGATCCTATTCATCCACCAACTGTCAGTGAACTTGGACATTTGCTGTCTGCTCAGAGAAGAGGTGCTTGAAATGGTTAAGTGACTGACTCTTTTACTGTTCACTTTAATGTTCACTTCTTAATTCATAGTTACTAGAAGCTTTCATTGAGTATACCGTATTACTATTATTGTTATTTTATTTGTTTTAGTTGTATTCGTACTATCTTTCTCTCCTTTATATACAGTGGGGATCGAAAGTTTTTGAACACGATGAAGATGGCCACATTTTTCTTATTTTGTTGAAATATAATTGTTTTCCATTTAGTTCTGCCCTACTTAAGCAAAAGAAGATACTTGTATGTTTCCCGGTACACAAATTAAGTACAATTTACCTTGATCTTCAAATTCCAAAAGTTTTCACTCCCCTCTTAAGCTCTTAATGCATCTTGTTTCCTTCTGGAGCATCAGTGAATGTTTGAATCTTTTTAAATAGTTGTGTTTGAGTCCCTCAAATGTCCTCAGTCTAAAAAGATGTATCTCAAAATCATACAGTCACTGCTGGAAAGGGTTCAAATATGCAAAGATGCTGGAAAACTGAAGAATCTGCAGGACCTTAAAGATTTTTCTGAAGAACGCTGCGCAGTTTAACTGTTCAGAACAAACAAGGGACTCATGCACAACCATCACAAAACAGAAAGACAGTCGAGGATCATCAGGTAACAGAACACAGTATTAAGAACCAAGGGTTCCCAAACTTTTGAGGGGGTTATTTTAATAATTTCAGCAATTTTTTTGTCTTGTGGACTAAATGTTAATATCTTTTATGTAAAATATCTTACTCAGGACAGTACTAAATAATTCAGTAATGTGCAGGTTTCTGTTGATGCCACAGATCATAAGGGGTGCTGGCAGATAATGGTTTGTTCTTAGTTTGATCTGCCATAGTTCATGGGAATGTGTTTATGTTTTTTTTTTGGAAGGGTGGGGGTGGGGTGGTTTAATGGTAGACTCAACTGGTTGTATTTTAAAATGTGTATGTTGTTTTATTATGCAGTAATTCTGTTTGACACCTATAACTGACCTTAATATTTGGTGTTGTAATATTAATGGCCTAAATGGCCTGCACAAATGTACATGTTTTCTGGATTTTTTGCGAAGTAGAAAGATTGATATACTGTACTGTTAGTTCAAGAATCCCATTTGAAAGAGGAGGATGTACACAGGTGTAATAATACGTTTTATGGAGTGGTATCTCATTCATCCTCGCATACTAAAACCAAGGGTGTCCTAATGTTGGCATTCTGGACCACATATTTTCTAAACCACCTAGAAACAAAGCTAGTAGCTCTGAATCCACCAGTGATAATTTATGACTAGCTCCTAACACAAAATCCACCATTGACCAACCATTTTTGAGCAAGGGAGTACAGAGAGTGGTCTTTGGTGTTCAGATTCACCTTATTTCTTGGGTTGGTAAAACTCTTTAGAGTGGATTTAACAGATATGATGGGTGAATCCACTACTTCTGAAACTATAGTTTCACTGTGTTAGAAACAGCCGCTTTATGTGGGGAAGAAGTGAGAGAGGTTACCTTCCTCGACGGGCTTTTGGAGCAAACATAGGGACTGGAACAGGTTCAGGAACTGACACAGGGACTTGAATGAGCTTTGGGTCAGGGTTACAGACAGAAGTGGATTCTGGAGTGAAAGTACAAACTGAAGCAGTCTCTTTAGAGGCAGCCAGATAAGAATGAGATCGACGGACAGTGGTTAGTTTCTAAGAAGGTACTTTGTCGGTTGCCATGACAGATGATAACTTGGGATCAGTAGACTTGATGAGCGAGGACGTAGGACCAGCAGCAATGGGTGGTGATCAATCAATCAATCAATCACCTTTATTTATATAGTGCTTTAAACAAAATACATTGCGTCAAAGCACTGAACAACATTCATTTGGAAAACAGTGTCTCAATAATGCAAAATGATAAAGGCAGTTCATCATTGAATTCAGTTATGTCATCTCTGTTCAGTTGAAATAGTGTCTGTTTTTACTTGCAATCAAGTCAATGATATCGCTGTAGATGAAGTGACCCCAACTAAGCAAGCCAGAGGCGACAGCGGCAAGGAACTGAAACTCCATCGGTGACAGAATGGAGAAAAAAACCTTGGGAGAAACCAGGCTCAGTTGGGGGGTCAGTTCTCCTCTGACCAGACGAAAACCAGTAGTTCAATTCCAGGCTGCAGCAAAGTCAGATTGTGCAGAAGAATCATCTGTTTCCTGTGGTCTTGTCCCGGTGGTCGTCTGAGACAAGGTCTTTACAGGGGATCTGTATCTGGGGCTCTAGTTGTCCTGGTCTCCGCTGTCTTTCAGGGCAGTAGAGGTCCTTTCAAGGTCTGATCCACCATCTGGTCTGGATACGTACTGGATCCGGGTGACTGAAGTGACCCTCTGATCTGGACACAGACTGGATCTCGTGGCCACGGTGACCTCGGAACAAGAGAGAAACAGACAAATATTAGCGTAGATGCCATTCTTCTAATGATGTAGAAAGTACGGTGTTATGTGAAGTGTTTCCGGTTCCGGTTTACCTAATTAATGCAGCCTAAAAATCCTTTAACAGATTTGGATATTAAAAGCATATTAGTATGTTATGTGTATGCCAGGTTAAAGAGATGGGTCTTTAATCTAGATTTAAACTGCAAGAGTGTGTCTGCCTCCCGAACAATGTTAGGTAGGTTATTCCAGAGTTTAGGCGCCAAATAGGAAAAGGATCTGCCACCCGCAGTTGATTTTGATATTCTAGGTATTATCAAATTGCCTGAGTTTTGAGAACGTAGCGGACGTAGAGGAGTATAATGTAAAAGGAGCTCATTCAAATACTGAGGTGCTAAACCATTCAGGGCTTTATAAGTAATAAGCAATATTTTAAAATCTATACGATGTTTGATAGGGAGCCAGTGCAGTGTGGACAGGACCGGGCTAATATGGTCATACTTCCTGGTTCTAGTAAGAACTCTTGCTGCTGCATTTTGGACTAGCTGTAGTTTGTTTACCAAGCGTGCAGAACAACCACCCAATAAAGCATTACAATAGTCTAACCTTGAAGTCATAATGCATGGATTAACATTTCTGCATTTGACGATGACTTAGTACTAATGGCCATGATCGGTGTTTCACCTACGGTGAATGTTGATTCAGCTATCCAGAGGGCAAAGTTGATATAGGACTCCAGCGTCCAACATGAATCGGCCATGGGTACAGCAAGTCAGATCCCATCGTCAGTCAATGAACTCTTGGACATAGCTCGAGTTCCCAGCCATTCTGAAAAATTAATCTGGTGATTCTCGACTGGTTGGAACCACCACCCTGAGGCAAAAGATTGATGAATGCCAGGGGTCTCATTTATAAAACTCTCCATAGATTTCATCCTAAAAGTATACGTATGCAACAAAGCCAGGACCTGCGCAAAATTCTCTCTATAAATCCCAGTCAGGGGAAGATTGTGCGTATGTGCATCTCCACCTCGTTTCCTCCCCGAAGTAACCATATATGGAGCTTACAGCCCCTTGTTTTATTATGCATAACCTCATCTGCATATCATTTTCGTGCATATTCACATGCATGTGACACCATGTTTAACACTGAGACATTAAGGAAATATGAGATGGGGACTATAATGCCATTTGTGGCATACACATACATTTTTATTGCTAAAAATTATCCAGTACCTTTGTTATGTTTTATAATAAATATATGAAATATTCATAAAAACAAAATGGTTTAAAGTTGTTCTCAGATATATTTTAGAATAGAGTTGATCTCATTCTTTTGCACTGGCCAGATAGTATTTCAATTGATTTAAACAATTCAAATCAAATTAAATTAATGCAGTTTTGTTGCTGAACATCTTTTAGCTATTTTTAGTGGAAACAGATAGGCCCATATTTATTGCAGTGTAAATACATTTGTCTGAGTCGGCAAGTCACAGACAAAGTTTTTTAAAAAGGAAACGTGCAAATTTTTCTGTTTTCTCCTAGTTATATCCTTCAAATATAGTGGTATTTTTCATTATGTTGTGGAGATGCCTTCACATGACATCAACACCTCTGCGGTTGTACAGTAAGCTATTATCATTAGTCCTATACCGGACAATGGACCATTCGACTTCTGAATCCACCTGTGTACACCAAGTAAGTGCGCATCATTGATCATTGTTCTTGCTAAACTATGTATCATAACGTGAGCTGTAGTTTAGTTTAAAGATGAATTATTGTGCACCTATAGCGCTCCTCGCTGTCATTAAATCATAGGATACCACAGGAAAATTATGTAGCCTATTATAAAATTATGTAATTATGTTTTTGTTTTTTTTTAATTATGTAATTTCAGTATTTATCTCCATTAATTTGAGTGGAGTATTTAATGTAAATGTGTATATCGAAATGGAAACAGTTGTTTACTTCATTACTTTTCTCAATCCAGGACAAAGAGTTTGTATGCATGGTCTAGACTGTCCGTACATATGTACAGCAAGTTTATTTTTTATAAATCACGATATGTCCATGGAATATTGCCTGCGTATGATTCAATGCCAATTCTGTGAGTACGCAATGTTTATAAATGAGACCCCAGGTCTTTCTTCATGCTGTTAAGTTAAGGTCTAGTCCTCTGTCACAAAACGCACCTGGATAAGCACAGGCAAGTTAACTGGGATATGTTTATTCTTACAGCAGAATCAAACTGAGGCAGGTACGTTCAGACTGGACATACATCACATAACTTAAAGGAAAACAGCTTAGACAGTCTTTGCTTTCCCTTACGAAAGGAAAATATATTTACCAGTATATTTCTTAAAATATATTGTGATATATTGTAATATATTATTTTCCCTTTTTATTTTCTGATATTTTATATATTTGAATACATTTAATAATATATTGATGATACATATATTATATAATATATTGCAAAATATACAAATGATTGCCACTTTCAATATATTGCAATATATTGGAAAAAATAAATATATATATAAGAATATATGCCTAATATATTACATGATATTTTCCAATATACTGCAATATATTTTTATTTCATAAGGGTTAGTAGGATAGTCAAACAGAAAGATCCAATGGGGAATTGTAAACAGCAATTCAGGTAAGTATCCAGATTTCATAAAGAGTCTAGATGACTTCTCATGATAATTGGTTTCCTTTTCCCTTGCAGGTATAAGGATATGAGGACATATGAACTGCCGAAGGCAGAAGGACAGATGGGGAAATCTAGGTAAGTACTTCAGATGAGTAGACAGATTGATGTTCACTGAGCTGGTGAGAGGGCTGGTGACTGAGCTGGGTGGTTCTAAATAATCTGGGTCTAGGATCGAGTTTCATGAATATGATAAAAGTTCTGTAGGCCAATCCAGCAGCCTCTGTTCTCACAGGTTCTGTTTGCTCTAACCCATTCTTCATACACTGAGGTACTTGTCAGGGTTGCCCGCTTTCTCCACTGTTATCTGCCCTATTCTTAGAAACCCTTAGCTCAAGTGATCCAACAATCTGAAACTATTTTTCCAATAATTAAATGGAATAGTCATCATTATATTTCTTTGTTTGCGGATGATATTTTATTGTTTTTGGAGAACCGGAACAATGGAACATTCTATTCCTCATCAGTTTAATTTATTTGACCATTTTGCATCTCTTTCTGGGTTCAAAAATTAATTGGACTAAGTCATGTCCACTTCTCCTCAAATCTAAAATTGATCGCATTTCCCTTTCTGTATCTATTCCATTGGTTTAAAACTTTAAGTACTTGGGGATACTGTAGATGTTTTTTTCTTCCTTCCCTGCAGGAAATTCTCTCTAACTATAATAGTATTCTAGCCAAAGTATCCACAGATTTGGAAAATTGGTTTCATCATCCTACTTCTCTTCAGGCTCGTATATTGTGATTCAAATTAATGGTTTCCCACGTATTAATTTATTTTCTTCCATGATTTATCTCGCTCCACGTGTTGGCTACTGGAACAAACTTAATGCATGTGTTTCACGGTATATATGGGATGGGAAATGTCCTCATATTAAACTGACTACCTTACAAAGACGAAGATAACTTGGAGATCTTCCTTTCCCCAACTGTATGCTCAAGCCTTTTCCCTCCGCCCTTTATCAGTTTGGTTTGATCCTGACGCTTCTGTGTCTTGGAGAGCAATTGAGGAATCTATTGTTTATCCAGTATAAAGGAATCTGTATAAATCGAGGAATCTGTAAAAATGGAAGTATCTTGTTTTTTCGTGGGTTCTGCTTAGACTGTGAGAATCTCGGTTTAGTTCCATTGTAACCCACCTCCTCTCCACATGGAGGGATGTTGAAATATGTTCACAACTTTCCATTATAATAATCTTTTGGCAGGCGGTACTCCACTTCATTGTCCACAAAGGACTCATAATAAAGTAGACACCCTTGCAGATATCTATGATGATAGTGGCTTACAATCCTTCCAGAATCTCAAAACTCAATAAAATCTGCAAGAAACCTCATTTTTTATGTATTTGCACATTAGATTAGCTCTACGGGGATATGAGGTGCCTTGGAACTCTCAACTGTCTATTCACCCTTAGCGCAAACTAATCCTTCCCTCTGAGGAATCTCCCTCCCCTGCTTCAGTTATCTATCTCTTTCTTCTTGAGCATTCATTCAAACCTCTATTACAACTGTTTGGGCTAAGAATTTTTTTTTTTTTTTTTATCAAAATTCATCCATACAGTAGTTTTCAAAAGATAAGTTGAGCTAAGAATAAGTAAATGGTTAGTGTTTGAGTATCTAAACACCTGATCAGCCTCCAGTTACGCATAGACATGCACCTCTTCTTCAGCACCAATCAGATCAAACAGCTGTCGGTGTGGAGGTGGAGTTTAGGCTCAGTGTTCTACAGTGTTCTAATGTTGCTTAAATTGCTTCGATCAGAAATCTCAGCACTCATTTCCCTTTCAGGATTTCTTATTATATTTCCTCTCGGCTGTAAACCTGATAATGCAATTTCCTTGCTGCTATCCTGTTTATTCTGTTTTCTTCTTTAAGACTACCACAACACATTTAAGAGTTCTTTTTGGTTTTAACTCTCTAGAGATATTTAATTAACTTCAAAGCTGTTATTTTACTATTAGAGTCAGAATCTACAAAATGTACTAATGTAATAAATGGGGTAATTTAACAAGTCAATTATAATCTTTTATCTGAAAATTAAACAAAAATTTGATCAAACTTTGATAATTGCCATAATCTTTTGAACAACTGACAACATAGTGATCTACATTTTATAAAAATTACTTGTCAAAAAAAAATAAATAAAAAAAATAAAAAAAACACAACAAAAAATTTGTGCTCGGTGAAGGTGCTTTGGTCCTAGTGGCAGCAGTGTCTGTGGTCCTCTGTAAAGTGGGCAAATGGCCAGAAGCCATTTCACATTTTGCACTGTTATGGCATTTGAAATTTACATATATTTTTGTAAATCAGGCCTTGTAAATGAATGGTTTCTATGTACAGTATGTTGGTCTAGCAAATGATTCCATAACAAAGTCAGATACATTTGTCCACATCAATAACTAAATTTTGCTGATATTATGTCTGTTTGCCTAATAAGAGTCTTTGCAGAAACACTAATTGAGCTGTGATTACCACTTAATGACCAAAATGTTCATGATGAACCACGACTTTGTTCTGATGCTATTATGCAGATTGGGCCTAAAATAGATAGTGTGAAAATGATAAATGAAAATTACCCCATGATTTACAGTACTAACCCTCAAGCCATCCAAGGTGTATATGACTTTCAGACAAATACAAAGTTACATTAAAAATCCCCATCATAAAAAAGTACTCTACATGGCTCTGGGGGTTAATAAATGCCTTCTGAAGCAAAGTGATGTGTTTCTGTACATACTGTATTTATTTATTTTTTGTTATTATAATCTCTAGTTTCTGCTAACTGTTAAAAATCATGTGTTTCTTCATTCAGTTGCATAGCCTTGTGACTGTGCCTCAGATGCACTCAACAGAAACTATCTGTAAAGATATGAACCAAATGGTCCATACAGTTAGAATAACAAAGGGACAGCATTCCTCTGAGGTCCTAACATTATCTTCTCTTCTCTCCAAATTGTTAGGTAAAATCGCCTCTCCAATTCAGCCAGCAGTGACTTAGTCCACCACATTTTTATTTGTGCGTTTATTAAATTAAACAAACTAAAAAATTCCATTATTCAGTTATCTTGCTAAAGCAGGAAAACTATGAAAACAGTGTCCACTCTTGTAGCCATCACGGTCATCAAAAACTACATAAGTCAGTCTATTTCTGCTCATCATTTGCACAATTAACTATAAAAAAATAAAAATTAAATAAAAACCCAAGTCTAGTCTGTAGGTAGGCATAATTCTCAAACTATTTTCTTGATAAAGCAGTCCACCTGTGTTGCTGTAATCCTGCTAAATACAATCTGGACAGCGTTATCCCTTAATATAGTAAGACATCAATCACTCTTTCTCAGCATAGAAAGTGCTAGACATTCTGCATTATTGACTTTGAAAACTTTGGTGTTATTTCTGATTTTTATGTAGCTCAAAGTCTTTTTGGGTTCTCTCTGGGGCAACTGCTTGAAAGACCTTTTGATATCCTGAGCTGTGAAACTTGAGGAGCAGCAAGCAGTCAAAACAACTCACTCTGCATTTCAATCAAAGCCAAAACAATATAAATGTCATTGTGACTGTTTAATGCAATCTGTTTGTTCTGCTCCTGTGGCGGGCGATATGACGCTGTGCATATTTGCCCTAAACCATCTGTCACAGGCAGATATTAAAAATCCATAAAGGGAAACAATTTGAAAAGCCTCATAAATTAAACCTTACTGAATATCCGTTTTAATACATGCATGAACTAGAGGCAAGCTTTAAACTGCTACACAAATCCATCATAATGGACTTACTTAAAACCTGAGCTTTTAATTGTCACTCATAAAGACCTGACTGGAAAGGTAGAGGATATTTAAGTGCAAGTGTAATTTGTGTGCATTATATATTTCTTCGGTTTTCATAATTTTCCGGTTACAATGCAAAATACGTTACCATTCCAAAGAAAAGTTTGGCTGAACACATTAACTAAAAAAATTTCCCCCAGAAACATCGTATTGAAAATTATTATTTGCTAGTTACAGAATGCATTCATATCACATAGTACTTTTGCCATTTAAAGACATGTTTTAAAAAAGGCCTTGTTGCAGCTAGTAGGAGCCTTCTCCTAGGAGCAAACAACATGTTCTTCTGCAACCAGACTGTAAAAAGTCTTTCAACTTTCTTTAAGGCTTATGCTTTTGAACAGATGGTGCATGTCAGTGATGCCTAAAAGCATGACATAATTCAAAGGTTTTGCCAAAGCTGATGATTCATCTCCAATCTAAATCATGATTTTGAGACATGAGTTAGGGCAGCACAAGGTAAAACCACCATCTTCCTTATCAAAAAAAAAAAAAAAAAAAGCCTTAACAGCATTTATATGCCATAGGAATTAAATTTATCTCCTGCAGCAGCCATTTATGTGCCTGCTGATAAGAACAAATGGCAGCGCTGCTCTGGGGCATCGAAATCAGACATCTTGGTCTTCAATCACATATATTATGGTTTACAATAACCTCGTGTAAATATAACAAAATTCACAAAAAAAAAATAATAATAATAAAACCCATTGGGTGTTTCTTCAACTACAGGCACTTTTATGTCCCAGGGGTTGATTATTATGGAACTAACAAATTTAAGAAAGCAATAGTTCACTCAAACATTACTAAAAACATCACAATTATTCACAAGTAATCTGCATGCCCCAGTCCATCAATTAATGTCACCTTAATTATACATTTGTTAATTACAAACATGCTGCTTTTCACTTTAGAAGACAGCAATTCATGGAGTGGAGTTACTTGTGTATTATTGTGATTGTTTTATTAGCTGTTTGGACTCTGACGGCACCCATTCACTGCACATCCATTGGTGAGCAAGTTATGTAATGGTTAATTTCTATAAATCTGTTCAGATGAAGAAAAAGGTTACATTTTGAGTGAACCATTCCTTTAAAACTGTCTTGGTAGCTTACAGTATAACCAAAACTTCATATTATAGTAGTAGTTGTAGTAGTAGTAATCTTGCAAAGTCTTTTTTATCCAGTAGATGTTAAAGTTTTACCAATGTCCTAGACCCAGACATTCAATCTTGAAATATAAAATCCATCATAAAATATGAATTACTAAACCATGATAATCTGAAAAAAAGTGAAATAAGCCATAATTTCTATTGTGTAAATATGCAGACCTTTGTAGTTTTCTTCCACAGATTGTATTTCAGTTGTGCCATCTTTTCAGTCATAAACAACATTGGTTTCCCCAATAACGTTTTATCAGATTTAGTGCACTTGGTTATCAACAACACAACATAATCATTAAAGCATGTGAGATTAAATCGTAGAAGTAAAATAACAAGGTCAGTATAACTTTGTGATCAGTATATTTGTCATTTAATCAAACTGATCATTTCCAAATGATGCAAAAAGTGTGAAAATATAATCCATACTGTTTACATTGCATACATAAAATAATAGCTAAAATTGGACAAAGTGTGAGACATTTATTTCCAAAAAAATTAAATAAAATTAACACTATTTTCAGCATTTCATTCCTTGCAGAATGTAATAAAAATAATAATAATAACTTGTCTTCTTTGACGCATGTACTGTAGATACACTGTTGGACATTGCCAGTAGACAAATTTAATAAAAATAGTGTAAAAAAAAGTGTTTAAGAAGTTATTTTCAAGTTTTCATTTTCAAGTCCACAGGGCCAGAAGCGCCCACAGTTCAAGAAACACCCAGTTACACTTACACCTTATTAAAGGATGGATTCTCGTTGTGCTATGAGTTTCTGCATAACATCCCCTCAAGTACTGAAAAAAGTGACAAAGTGTTGCATTGTAGTTTAATCCACCATGAACCATGTCCAAAGGCCCTTTCAAATGGCATATTGAATCACACCAGATTTGATCAATGGAAAAATAATTGCATCTCAGGTCTGAAATTGAATATCAGATGGTTATGATGCAATAAATGGCATCTGTGTCATAAAAGTCATAACTGTGGTACCTTGTGAGTGGGAACAGTGTGACACTACACTGCTCATCCTTCTTTTGTGTTCTTCAAAATGACACACGGTAAGCAGCAGCCAGACGTTAGTAACAGCAGCACAAGTGTTGGAGAAAGTCCTCTATCACAAACACACCACAGGGATTCTGTGTGTTAATACCATTTGATAACCTCTTTTTCTTCCTGACACTGTGTTGACAGGTGGTATTGGTTGCACATTTGCAACTGAAGCGTGCCTTAAAGAAAAATAGAGGTCAAAAGAGTAGTTAACCCGAAAATGAAAATCATATTTTCATTTACTCCCCTATATGTCATTCTAAACTGATCAAACACAAACGTAAAAATTTTGAATCATATATTGCTCATCTTTTTTTCATACAACAGTTACCACAGCTGCTTAGCTACAAAACAACAATAAACTTACACTATCATTAAAATAATTATATATATAATTATTATTATTTTAAATGTTTTAATGTATGGTCACCAAGGGTACATTTATTTTATAATAAATAAATAAATAAATAAATAAATAAATAAATAAAAATGCAATACTATATATATTTTTTTACTTAGCTTTACCTCTTTAAATATGAATATATAAATACATGTTTTAAATAAATAGATATAAATATATTAATTATATTAATTAATTCAAAGCTGAATTTCTCCAGTAATAAATCATTCTAACATGCTGAGTTGCAACGCAATAAACCTTTATTATCATTACAAATGTTCTTGTGTGAAACCATTATACTTTTTTGGATTGTTTGATGAATAGAAAGTTTTTTAAATATATAAATCTTTGGTAGCATGTTTTAATAAATGTTGTAACTGTTGTGTTTGATCCATTTCGGTCCTTGCTGAAGAAAAATACAATATTCTCAATCAATTAATCAATCAATCAATCAACAAATAATATTCTTACCAACCCCACAACTTTGTACAGTAGTGTACGTCAATCAATCAATCACTCAATGACTCAATCAATCATTTATGTCATGGGTGGTCAGAGGGAAAGTGCGCACAAAGACGTGCAGTATATATATATATACAAAAACAGACTTCAATAAAAATATTACACAGGAAACCAGATAAACACACCTTAACATTGACAGAGACAGGACAAAGGAACTCAGGAATGCAAGGACTATAAATTCTAAAGCAGATGAGGGACTAATGAGTCAATAATAGGATGACAGGTGAACAGAATGACTAATCAATACAACACAAGAAAACTTGGTCACGGACAGAACCAAAAGCACAATGAAGGAGGGAAAACAGAACATACATGTAACATATGTACATATACATTCCAAGCCATTGGAGAACACTTGTAACAGAATGTCATCAGTAGAATTAAGGTTAAGGTTAAGGATAAGAATACATACATACAAATTGATGCAAGTATCCCAGAGTGCAGTCTGGACGATGGGGCGGGGCGACACGTTGGCCACCTCAGCGGTTATTGGTTTATGATTAAGATGAGCTTATTGGTGTACAGATGAGTGAGGATTTTACAGCTTATTGGTATAGAGAATTATGACGCTATTAGCAGGATTGGAATGCGGAAGTAGACACTCAGATGAATAAACTTTTAATATAAATTAAAAAGTGAATATAAATGTTGTGTTTTTGCATTTATTGTTGCATTTCCACAACATCCCGTATAAATACAAAGAGTTTTGGATTACGACGAACAGAATATAAATAAATGGTCTACTCCCTCAACGGCTGTAGACGCTACCTCGGCATTACTCGCTGGTTTGAAAATGACACTGCAATATAATGCGAAGTATGGTTATGTAGACAGTCATGGAGTACCTTGATTTATATATTCAAATAATACATACATACATACATACATACATATATATATATATATATATATATATATATATATATATATATATATATATATATGTATGTATGTATGTGTGTGTGTGTGTGTGCGTCGTGTGTGTAACAAATTGTCACCAGTTTTTGAACGTCACCAATAATATTCTGAACATTCCCTTGGCCCCTACGAAGATTTACCATGGTTCTGCTACAGTAACTATAGTAAAACTATGGTGTTTTTATAATTACAGCTCACAGTAATTAATATGCCAACAAATATTTTTACTACAATAAATCCATGGTTACTTTTTGCAAGGAAGGAACTATACAGGTTCTAAAGAACTTGCCCAAAAAACACTCGTCACTTTCTGTTATTTGTTTTCTGAACTGCACTACTGAAAACCTCATTAATCCTCACAATCCTGTCACAACTAAACTAAGAATCCATTATGAGCAATGCATAGCAAATGATGTTATCATCAAATATGAGAAACCTTAAAGAATGATAGACTGATGTAAAAACAGTCCTTGGAACAAAATCCTGTGTAAACAACAGCCCAGAAGATCACCACGCCGTCCTCTTCCCTGTACCCTGGTGGGTTAAACTTGAAAAAGGCTCTGCACTGCAAGCGTTCCCTGATGCTGTACATCCGTCTGAACTCGTTCCGGTCAGGAGACAGGAGGACAATTCTTCCAGTTGGCCACAACTTATAGTGTGAAGACAAAATACATGAAAGATAATAATAATAATACAAAAAAAGTTTAACAGCCTTCTACTACAAAATCCAATTGGAGAATGAGCATTAAACGGGGAAATCTTACTGTCTAGCCAGGCAAACTGTGCCTCTTTCCGAAAAACTTCGGAGCACATCCCTAAACCATCTGCAAACCAGAGAAAGTGTCAGATATGCAGAGTCACCCGCTGACAAAATAACTTCCCTGAGGATTTCCAGTGGAAGCTGTTGAATCAAAAACATACACAGGTTTATTTATACATGTATATAAAAGTTATTAAACATTATATAAACACTGACTACAGACAACCGTGCTTTAAAACTCTCATTAAAAACTCTATAGATTGTTGTCACAACTGCATACTCATTCTTTTATAATAACACTAAAAAAATGTTAATATATACAGTACTGTGCAGAAGTATTAGGCATGTTAGTATTTTCACATTGAAAAAAAAATTGTTTTAATTATTTATATATTTAATTATTTATATATTTTGCTGTTGTGTGTCAGTAGGATATATTAGTTTACATTTCCACACATTCATTTTGCCATTAATTGTAATAATCCAGTGATATAGTTGTATGCATGATCCACATGAAGATCTTTTACATTGAATATGAATATTTCTTTCTTATGTGGTGAACAAAATCCACATTAGATCGCAAACAGAAGTTATTTAAAACACTCGCTGCTGTCTGAAAATGAATTAAGCTGAAATGTTTTTAAATGTCTTTGATGCTGATGTTAACTGATAGCTATATATTAAATAATCCACAGTGCTGACCAATATAGTACTTGTACATAATACCAATTTCACATCTGAACAACTATGTAGCTGTAATAACTAAAATACCTCTGCATGTACACACATGTAATTATTAGTTCTTAATGAATGAATGTGCACAAATAACCTGCTTTGCTGGACTCTGCCTGAAGACATGGTGAATGGTGAAGTTCTCCTCAGTGGTTGAGCTCTAAAAGAACAAATGTCAAGAGGTAGGTATATTGCTAGATATAGTACAGAGTAATGTTTCATGTAGCAACAGTCAAACAGCTACATACATTTGCGGAGTGAAGCTGTCCAGGAGAACAGAACACCACCACCTCCTGATCATGTCATCCTGAAAAATAATAATAATAATAATATACACACAAAAATCATGCATGTCTGTTCAAATAACTTGACAAATGTGATGCCATACCTCTGTAAAATCGAACCTATGAACTAAGGCCATGTACAGAGTGTACTGTTACAATCCACAAAGAACAATAAAATTTGCAATTTATAACAATTATTAACAATAATTATTCAAATTGAACGTACCATGGAGAAATAAATGATCGAACATCGCATTTCATATTAAAAGATATTTACACAACCACTTTTACTCACCTCAAGCAATCAACGGAATAGCGTTATTACTCTGCTGCTGCAGTTGCCACCGTTCTGTTTGTTTCAACGCAAACTGCCCCCTGCTGGCTAGGAGGAAAATGTCAAAGGCGGGGAAAACAAATATGGGCGGGGCGACACGTGTCGCTCCACCTCGAAGTGTCGCCCCGCCCCATCATCCAGACTGCACTCTGGGGTTACTCAATTGATGTGCAATAATGTGCAATCACATGAGATTAATGAGTCAATTAATTTTACATCAGTGATCTCAAAATCAATTTCTGGAAGGCCGCAGCTCTGCAAAATTGAGCTCCAACCAGCTCTAACTTACACCTGCTTGGAGGCTTCTAGTAATCCTGAAGAACTTGATTATTAACTGAATCAATTGAGATAGTCCTCTAAAAAGACAAAAAAAAAAAAAACAAAAAAAAAAAAAAAACACAGAGAGAAGGAGAGAGAGAGAGAGAGAGAGAGAGAGAGAGAGAGAGAGAGAGAGAGAGAGACGAAAAACTTCTTCTCGATTGTAGTTCAATTCTGAAATTAAGCAGAATGTACATTATCAGCAAAATCTTAATTCCTTTGAAGCAAAGGATCTCACACTTACCCTGCAATGAAGTGAAAGCCAGCATGGGCTAACTGTGAGCTAATGTTTCCCATAAAAAAACTGTAATTATGCTAATGTTACACTTCACGTGGCAGGGATAATGAAATTGTAGCATTTTTTCCCCCACAAGTCCTCTGGAGCTGCTGTTCTCTCTCACTGGGTGTGCTGCCTCTCACTGAAACGACTGGCAGGCTAGTTCACAGCCAGAAAGGACCGAGTATCCACTGCTAAAGTGGAGAAGTAGAAGAGTCAAGAGGTTTCAGCACTCTTCTCAATGAAAGTATAGCTCATTTTTGAGGACAAGTGGACACTTCACTGAGACACAATGAGAACTGTGGAGAGAGAGATGGCACATGATGTCAGCCAGCAAACAAAAGACAGTGTGTGCTGAAAATGACTCCAGGTACTGTTCAGGATGGGTCTTGCTATACTTTGTAAAATATACACTTAGCAGAGACTGGGGCTAGTTGTCACACACTAAAAATGTTTTATAGTATGTTTATTAAGTCAATTAATGTCATTTTCTTTGTAAACACTGTGAATTATTGGCTCCGAAGAGTTATGGAATATCTCATCTATTATTACAGAGGCAAAGAATATAGTTTATTTAAAATATTATTTTATTTATTTTATTTTTTTTATCTTAACTTAAACTCAACTTTTCAGTTAAATTTGATAAGTGATCATCCTTCATCAATTAATGCCAGTTTGGCATTTTCAAAAAAGCTATTACAAAATGTTTATGCAACTAGCCCCGGTTTGCCATATAAAATATAAATGACAAATAGTGTGTGGCATATCCTAATATCCTACAGTAAAATGGGTTATGGGTTTTGTATCCAAAAGGTCAAATGCAATCTACATGTTTAAATCTGCAGCCATATAAAAAGGAAGCAAGCAACATAGCCAAAAGATCAAAAGAACATAATTTGCAAGAATATGCAGTATATGATCAAAGAAAATATAAATTAAGTGAAGACCCATTCTTATCAGTATAGAGGCTCAGTCTGCATACAAAATCAAGTTTATGTTGAATTAATAATAAATCTTTAGGAGGTTAAAGCTTGTTATATGTTGAGTAGCTATAGAGGACAAATTACAGATAAATGGGGGGAAATGGTGTCAGATATGAACCCCTCCAAAAAAACAAAACATATTTTTTTATATGCAAAAATAAATAAATAAATGATAACATGAAATAATACAATATACTATGACTACTGTTGCTGCTCCTAATGATTATAATAAAAGATCAAATCTTTTTTTTTTTGTCTTTATCTTGAGACAAAAATTCTTAACAGTCATCTTAGTCTTTCATAGAATTAGTCTAGTTTTAGTTGACGAAAAGTCATTTTTGTCAACTTTTAGTCATTATTTTAGTCAACCTGCAGTTACCAACAATTATTTTGGTAGCTATTTGATATGTAGTTTTCAAACTAAAATAATCATTCATTCTTCTCTCTTTATGAGAAATTTGAATCAAGGATTGAATTTGGAAAAACTTGAATAAATGATGACAATTTTTTGTCTGAATTACTTTTAACAGCCCCACCTCGATCTGAAGGCTGCAGTGGGGTGTTTCTCATTATGGTAGCCATCCATCCTCCGCGGCTGCCCAATCGGCTGCCATACTGAGAATAGATATGCAAATATACCTTATCCGATTGCTATCCAATGACAGGGACACACATTTTGAAAAACAAGACAGTAGCCTATAGGATGTATTTTGAATGTCAGGTAGTCCTCAAATAAAATTATAGTCCTGTCTTGTCTCGTTAACGAAGATGCGGCATACATTTCGTCATAGTTTTGTCAGCATGTATTAGTTTTAGCTCGTCAACATTTCATCTTAGTCACAGAAAAAATGTTTGTTGATGAATATTTTTTGTCCTCATCTTCGTTGATGAAATTAACGCCGCACAAAAGCTTTTATGGTATACTATTATAGAGTATACAAGCAAAATAGTCATTATAAAGAGTGACCATGTTCATCCAAACATTTGTCTGATGCTGTATAATTGTGCTTTGACTGAATAACTCAAAACAACAGCTGAGAAATGTCAAATGAAATTGGATACATAGATTTATTTAATATATCTTTATGCAGAAATGCACATGGGACCTTTGGCATCTGTGCAATGTGTACAGAAAGAAAAAAAGTAAAACGGGTTAAAGATACTTCATTAAATTAATACAATACAAAGTGTTTCAAAAAACACACACGCATACAAAAAATAAAAATAAAAAAATAAAAATGTTTACCCCCAAGGCATCCAAGATGTAGGTGACTTTGTTTCTTGAGTAGAACACTAACTATGATTTTTAGCTCCAGTAATTGCAGTCTCTCAGCCGTACAGTGCATGGCAAATGATACCAAAATCTATGACGGTAATAAAAAAAAAATAAATAAAAAAAATGCACGGACAAATCCAAATGAAACTCTGCGGCTTGTGATGATACATTGATGTGTAAAGACACAAAAAGAACAAACAATAATAAACCTATGTTTTTTTATCAAAAGTAAATCATTAAATATCCACATTAAATGTACAACAATTTATCCAGTTTAATAAACTAAATGAACACTAATAAAATAACAAACTGATTCCAATATTTGTTTTCCACATCGTGCTAAAGTTTTAATGACATTGAGACATTCACTTTTCCTGTAAAGGACTGATTATGGTTATTTTGTATTGCAAACATGATACTTGACTCTGAACTGCTGCTTATTATTATTCTTTTGTCTATAATATTCTGACCATTGGTGCCTGTCTCACACCCAGATTGCCTAGATTTCATCATTTCATAGTTGTTTTGTTTAGGGGATACAGACGAGCGTCGCGATTGCATGATTATATTAATTTACACCATGCCTCCAGCAGCATGGGGGTGTCAGTATGTTCCAAAACAGTATACCTTTGCTCAGGCTTTTTGAACTTCTTTTTGCCCCCAAACGAAGAATGAAAACGAAAACGAATTTCATTTGAAGCCTTAACGAAGAGCCGGTCAAATCCTATATCATCATTAACTACTGATGAAGTCCATAGGGCATGGTCAAACTCCACTCTTGACTATAAGCTATGAGTCTGTAGGACAGATAGTGAAACCATAAATCCAGATGCAGTGATAAAACCATGGAGACAAATTAGGTACATGCAGGAATTAAGAGATTAGCATCTGACACACTGAACATGCTGCCACAGAATCAGGTTCTTAATCAGTAACACTTAACACACTGATGCAATGAAAGATAAACTGATAAACCCTCTCTAGAATATGATTTAATTAATTCAGAAACATGCATTTTAAAGGCGCTTTGTGAGCATTATCTTGCTTTAACACAATCTGTAATAACTGATGCACAAATTAGTAGAGTTGGGTCCGAGTCCACCTTTGTCGAGTACGAGTCAAGACCAAGTCCACAAACATCGAGTCCGAGTCCGAGTCCGAGTCCAAAAGGGGCCGAGTTGGACTCAAGTCCGAGTCCTTAAAGGCCGAGTCCGAGTCGAGTCCGCCCGAGTCCAGAAAGTAATTAAATTAAAAAAGATTATAAATTGGTATTGTACATTTTTACATTCTATTAATATTTTAATCTTTCAACCCATTAAACCAATGGCAATATAAAAATGTAATAAAAAAAATACCACTGTTACATCTAGTCATTGCCATTGAACATTTTTATTTTATGTCAACAGAACTAGTTTCCTATCAAAAAAGGTTTCAAAGGTTTTATTGTATTACAAGTGCATGAAAATACAAATTAACCTATTTTATTATTGTATCACACTATATTGTCCTCCAGTTAAAGATGACATTTCAGTTATTTAATGCCTCTCCCCCACATTTGACAGAGGTAAAGTGCAGCCAATGAGGAGATCCTTAATGATGACATTATGAATTTCTTGTTGTCTTGGAGAACTTGCATCATAAAATAGCACTGCTTGTTTGGTCAGTTCTGGTCTTGCAAATCCTGCAATGCTGAGCTGTGCAGCATCTGTTGGTTGCTGCTGCTGTCTTTGGTAGTGGGTTGCATCGGTTTTCGGATCACCAGTACACTGAACCGAAAACCGTTTCTTTCTGAGGTGTCCGATTTGAGAACCGATGAACTGATGATACTGCGCATGCGTGTAATTTTTCAAGTATTTTGTTAAACATCGGAAAGTGTGATAAAACTATATATATATATATATATATATATATATATATATATATATATATATATATATATATATATATACGTTTTTTTTTTAAGATAGGGGCTACATGTTTCTAATCTGTATATTGTAGATTATGTATGGGCCAAAGGGGTTTTCAGGGAAGTTGGACAATAATTAAGACTCTAAAGACTCCATGTTTAATATGAATAAGGGATGATTTATGAAATATCTGTACTGTATTTATAGTTAATGATGACAGATTCACAAACTGAGTTTGTAGTAAACAGAACATGAACACCAGTAGAGCAGCTGATGATACTGCGCAGCATGTGCCGGTGTCCTGACATTTTATCCTACCCTGTCAGATTTTCCTACCCGGGTTTTGAGCGATTCTCGTTCTCGAGTCAAGAACCGGTTGTATCAGTTTTCAGATCATCAGTACACTGAACCGAAAACCGTTTCTTTCGGAGGCGTCCGATTCGAGAACCGAGGAGCTGATGATACTGTGCATTCGTGATTCAGCATGAAGCCGACTGACTCACAGCGCGTCTGAACCGAACTGATTCTTTTGGTGATTGATTCTGAACTGATTTTGTGCTAATGTAATGAGTGCGGGTAAACCGAGGGCTTGAATGAAGGGCAATCTGACGAAACGTAAGTTCATTTAATAACAAATACATCGCAATGGATTATGTATCCGGTGAACTGTTTTTTTTTTTTCAACCGGTTTATTGAATCAAACCGTCCGAAAGAACCGGTTCGCGGAAAAGAAACGAACTTCTCATCACTAATCCACATTGATATCCAGTGAGTGGTGCGTGTGTTTCGTCTGCAAGCATGAGACTTCTGCCTGCCGGTGTGGTGCAGTAAAATGACAGAAGGGGAGACATTCATTAATTTATCATTTCAATTTTATGCTGGTTTTATTGTTACACATGAGGTGGACTCGACTGTACTCGGAATATTTTCCGAGTCCAAAATGTTCAAGTCCGTGTCAAGTCCGAGTACAAATTCACCCGAGTGCGTGACAAGTCCGAGTTCATTCAAAATTGGACTCGAGTCCGGACTCGAGTCCGAGTCCAAGTTCGAGTACCCCAACTCTACAAATTAGTGTAATTGATTAAAATAACAGTGAAGACATTTATAATGTTACAAAAGTAAAATAATAATAATAATACTAAACCGTTTTCAGAAACAAAATAAATAAATAAAGAAGCAGAATTTATTGATGATAATAAAATACATATTCTAGGGCAGCAAATCAGCATACTTTAAAATAAAAATGGAAAATAAATTTAAAAATAAATTTCCTCATCGTTTCCGGAAGTTAGGACCGCAAAACTGTTTTCGAGTACAAAAAAGTAAATTGTTGAAGAGGTAATTTTTTATATTTTTTTTATACGTCGTGTTGTTTTTCTTGTTTCATGTTTCACAGTAATGATCAATCTACAGGTTATTTAGTGCTTTAACACATCATAAAGTTTGCATTTTAAATTTTTTTTTTATATAAAATTAAATCAAGTTTAAAAGTCAGGAGTTCCTGTCGGGACGAAAGTAACAATTGTTGTCCCGCTACAGTCACAAAAAGTATTTATTTTGTTCCAGTGCAAGCTATACTGTGCATTTCT
Organism: Carassius auratus; assembly: GCF_003368295.1. NCBI lineage: Eukaryota > Metazoa > Chordata > Actinopteri > Cypriniformes > Cyprinidae > Carassius > Carassius auratus. Next base: position 137,799 of record NW_020524956.1, on the reverse strand, counting down.
GTGTCTTGCATCATTTCTTACAAATGTTTATGTCATATTATACCAAAAGAATAGTGAGGTTCAGAAAGACAGACAGAGGTCTGGTTTTATCCAGATGTTTTTGAGAGGGCATTTCTGGACATAGAGGAACATCTCTCTCTGGGCAGCTGCTACATCACATTTATATTTAGGTTTTAGCCATATCTTAGCCTTTACACCTCCACCTGTGAATTTGCAGTGTTTTAGATGTTTTAATGCACATTTTCAATTCATGCATAAAAACAACTGGATGGACACATGAATAGGCCTACTGTTACATTATGTTTAGAGTTTTTTTTTTTAATTTTATTATGCTAATGTGATTAAATTTTTATATTGTGCATTCTGTAGAATTTTTTTTTTATTATATAAAAATTCATTGAAATTTACAATAAAAAATACAGTCAGGTTTTAAGGCATGATGAAACTTAAACTTAAATTTAAAATGAAAATATGAAAATGTAATTTATTAATTTTTTTGCAAAGATAAAGGATAAAATATGTTTGCGGTTACTTATCAACAAAGTCACAATCAGGTATACTTAAGAAAAATAAGACTAACAGAAAAAAATCTAGCTTATATTGTTGTGTTACTTTTGACCCACCTGTGTGTTACTTTCATCCCAACCGATGGGGTCGAAAGTAACAATGTTCAACTTATGTTCAAAGTGAAATTATACTGAAGTCTTTCTACATTTCTACAAAATACCACCTGGTATTGTTAGACCACACTTCTGAGTTACTGGCCACAGCAGAAATATATCTCTGTATACAACATAATCTTTTAAAGTGAAGTTTTCTGAAAAATGGTACTTTCGCCCCTGCTCTCCCCTACCATTTTAAATTCAGATTGAAGCACAAAAATAACATCAAGAGCCAGTAATCCAAGATAAAACTCCATAGCCAAATATAAAATACAACATCAGTACAACATTTCCCTGCAAAATACTTCCAGTGAGCACTGAACCCATTGGCGTCTTCTGAACATTATCATCATCTGCTCAGAGATCTTATTATATATTTACACTCGTACCACATAACCAGGGTTTAAAATAATTGGCAATGAAAATTGATTGTTCTCTGTTGGGTGACCAACACAGCGGCTGATTCAGATGTTTAGGGAGAGACTGTTTAGCAGGTGTGATCTTTGACAGCTTCCATCAGGGACTGCAGAACCTCTCCTGGTGCCTTAATATACCAGTTTCTGCCTCCAGCAAACAAATTAGCATCTGCCCTATATCCTGAGGGACTGCAACAGATGCATACACCGGAATGCCCGGAGATTAGCCATGCAAGCGGATATTGATATACAGAGGTATGTGTGTGGCTCGATAGTAGCTTGGTACATTGTGCTGAGTGATATCTTTAATCAATCCCCCAGATGCCTAATTGTTGTGCTAATGGTGCCAGGGCTAATGGAAATGTTTATAGTTTCCATTTTGAAATGATAGCGCAGTAATTAGCCACACTTCAGTTCATTAAGCACTGTGAGAGCCAGACAGGAAGAGGCACCCAGATCGGGGTGAGGGTGGGGGGGGGGGGTGCTTTGAGAGCTAGAGAGGGAGGAGTGGTCTAGCGCATTCGTCATCTGATATCATTTGTGGGTTTAACTTTTATGTATTTATTTATTATTTTTTTAAGAAAGTAAACACTAAATGTCTGTGAGTATTTATGGACTGAATTTTTTTACACATAGCAGTAAACAGTGATAATAAAAAGACAGCGATTCTTATTTGTTACAAAACTGAGCATCTCATGATTTTTAAGTCATACTTATGAGATACTAAATCTAAATATGAGACTAAAGCTAAATGATTACATAAAAGTCATAATTATGAGATAAAAGTTTATTGTGACAAACGTTAACATTTATGAGAAGTCGTTATGACATTTTGACTTGTTATCTCATATTTATGACGTAACATCTCTTAATTACCTCTTTTTAATCTCATATTTAAGAATATGCGGTGGAAATGGCTAGAATGTACTGATGGTGGCACTTCAACAAGCTTTTACACAAGCTTAACAAGTTGCAGGTATAAACCCAACAAGCAAGAAGAAACCAAAGGCAAAACATTACTTATCTTCTGGTTGACCTGGTGAAATAAATACATAAGTGCATTGTTATCAAAATGAGAGGATCAGTAAGGTTTGTTAGTCCATTAGTTAATAATTTAGCGCTTTTCGCTTAATAACTGATTTAACATATAGTATTAATTTAATCTCATTCTCTTTTATTGTCCAGGACACTCTGTGATCAGATTCAAGTTTGGATGTGGAAAAAAATACCAATAAAAAATCAATACAGAAAATTATTTGAGTTCAAGGTAGCTTGCCAGTTTAATGGTATAAGCATGACTAATTGGGGTGCCATGGTACTCAATGATAAGTATGTACCTAATACCATGGTAACTTTATATGTTACTTCTAAGAATATCATACCATTAACATTGAGCATGTCCAAAAAACAAAAAAACAAACAAACACATAGTTTAGTAAAACCATAGTTTTTCCATTTTTTTTCATTTATTAAATTTTTTGTCTGCAGACAGTAGTAGAAATATCCAGGTTAAGGGTGAGATGCCAGATGAACAGAGGACTGGGAGCAGGAACAGACAAGCTGACATTAGTTCATACTGGGGTGGTAGATTTGACATGTAATTAAATACACCTATTTCCACCCATCAAACACCTTCTGCAGTCAGGCCTGGACCATCTGCTACATCAGCTGGTCTAAACAAACAGCAACACAAGCGGCAGGGCTGGAGATAAAGCTAGTTATTAAGAGCAGTGTTTGTGTGATCTAACAGTGTGTTACTTTTGACGCTACTATTTTGGCTCCTTTTCTAGCTCACTCAACGTTATGATACAAGTCAACTAAAAAGGTTGCGTCTAGTTTAATTTATTTCTGCTTCAATGACCCCTTCCTCATGATAATGCATCTCAGCTTGTGTCAGGTAAACAGAGAAAATCAGGTGCAATTTAGCCTCTTTTTAGGACAAGGACGTCAAAGGAACAAAAATTACCCATATAACACATCCACATCCAAAGTAGGAAAGTAAAATAGCATATTTATTTGAAATAGTGAGAAACTAAGATTCCCAACTGGCAAAATCCTGGCAAAAACTAATTTGTTATCATGCTGTGCCAAGGGACATGGAACATTTATTTGACTCCAGCTGTTACCAGGCCTATGTAGCGCATCCAACTTACCCAACTATGTAACGATGGCTTTGCCAAGATCACACCAAGCCAAATTTAGAGTGTGGCACATCACACAGCAAGAAGTGATGCATCATCTAAATACATCCCACAAGTATGTGCTCCAACAAACACATTTAATCTAACATTTAAACAAGCCAGAAATATTTCGTAATACAGAAGATACAAACCAGTGCTGCAGAAAGTACATCAGGCATGATGAAGCAAACAATTCTGATGCTCGAAAAAAGGTGTCAACTTCCGAATACACTTTCAGACACTTTTGGGTTTTCTAATTAATAGAACCTCACAATTAATCTTAAAATAATAATTAAATTGGAATATTGATGCTGATATATATATATATATATATATATATATATATATATATATATATATATATATATATATATATATATATATATATATTGCACCAAATTAATCAGGGGAAAAAAATAAAACAAAGAAAGGTGAAGAAATGGTGCATTCAATTCATGTCAGAAAGATCATATTTACGAGTTGAATGCGCATGAATAGTGAAAATGTCTAAACTTTCTTTAAGTGTTGACTTTCCAAGTTAGGGGCATGTCAGTGACAAAACATGTCGGAAGCAATGAATGTAGAATCTACATTGATGGTAAATCTGTTAAAAAAAAAAATCCCTCTTGCATGTGCTGTAAGTTGCATGTACAAAGTACAATAGTATTGTGAAAGTATAGAATCTTCATGAATTAAATAAAAAGATTAAAAAAAGAACAAAAGGCTCCAACCAGGGGTGCATTTCCAAAAAGCATTGTTAGGTAACTAATAAACTAGGAAACAATGGAACTTGCAACCATAGTTGCTTTTGGGAAGCACACACCAGAGTAACTAGAATGCAAGTTGTTATTACAACTTCCCAACTTGTAAATAGGAACTTCACAGGAGGACTTGAATGCAAAAATAAAAAAATAAAAAAAATAAAAAAACATTGTTTGATTTCACTGTCTTTTAATGTGAACAAGTTTTACAATGTATGAGTCAAAAACGTACATATTTTGTATAGTGTATATTAATCTATATATCTATAACATGTCTTTTTAAAAAAGCTCAACCCTGAAAGTTAAAAAAATAAAATAAAATAAACTACTGTATGACTTAAAGATGACATAACGGTTATTAAATGAGAAAATCGCACACTACAGTTATATGACAGAAAAAAAAAAAAATGTGTAGCTGATTAAAGGCCAATGTTCACACTGGACAGGCATATGCCAACAAACAACAACAGACAAGTTCATCAGGATTTTTCGGATCAGTGTGTTACCCCTGTCAGCGTTGGTTGGTATAAAAAGTGACATACTGTACTTTTACATACTGTTGGTATGCAACTGCCAGTGTCATGTGAACTGTGCTTAAGATTAGTCAAGCATTTCCTTGCTGTTGTCGCCTTCTACAGTATAGCACAAGTGCAACTGATGTCATGATTCATGGCTAATCAAAACAGACACATCATGCTGATTAGTGGTAAACTTCAAGAATGAACAGCAAAACAAATATATTCAAATATTTGTGTAATGGTTCAACACAATGACAAAACAACCACGATTCAAAAAATGGCAACTCAACTCTTAACGTTGGGATCTACTTGACTACACTGCAAAATTATAATTTGACCCATTTTTTTACAGCAGGGCAAAAGTGCTTTGAGCTATTCATATAAATAAAAAACGAATTGTTTGTATGTATAGATTGTTTACATTGCAAATAATACATTAATGTAGCCTGCATCTTAAAGTGATTGCAGTGGCTCAGTATGCGCTACAATTAAAAAATAGATCACTTTAGATAGAGTTTCAAATATGCACCATCTTGTTAATGATAAGCAAAGTAAAGAACTGAAAGAAATTGAAAGTGTAAATAAATGAATATGTAGTATATAAAACAGAAATGATTATCATTATGCAAGGCAGTCATTTTCAGTGGAATAACCCTGGTGGAAAAACTGCCTCTATACTGATGTTATTTCACTTGACATTAGTAATGTAGTCATATTGCCAACACAGGACACGTTCAACAGTGTTTTGGAGAAGCTGGAAGATACAAACATGATGAATAGTCCCATGACATGCTTTACAGAATAATTTTACATCACCACAGTGAATAGAGAATAACTAAAACATGCACTGAAATGTCAACAATGATTTCATTTGTGATGTTTACTGAACCAGACCTGATTTTTTTCTGCCCAACAGGACTTGATGAAAGACACTGCAGCTCTTTTAAAGCTTTGAAGTATGCTGTGATACTAAAATGTAGCAACAAACAACAAAAAGGAATCATACACTATATTGTGTATTGTTGCCTTCAGCATGTCTTTGCTTCTCATTTTTCCTGCATTCGTTCTTAAAAGTCAAGAACACATCTGTGTCAGTGTGGAATAATTGCTTTGGGAGTTAAAGCTCTAGGCATCAAATGTGAAGGATGTGCAGCAAACTTTATGCAGTGCAAAACGTGTAAAATGGCAAGCAGTTTAGCAAAAAAAATAAAATAAAAATAAAATAAATAAATAAAATGAATTAATACTGTTAAAAGGGGTCATATGACTTTGCTAAAAATAACATAATTTTGTGTAATTGGTGTAATGCAATGTGTTTATGCAGTTTAAGGTTATAGATATATCACAATTATTATTTATTTTCTTAGAATTGGAAGAAAAAGAGTCAGAATTGTTAGATGTACACTCAGAATTGCCAAAAAAAAGTCCCATTTATACTTTGCATTTGTTTATCCCAGACATTGATAACATAAAAAAAAATATAGATATATATATATAATAATATATCACAAAATTAAGAGATTTTTTTTATGCTTTGATATCAAGCATTAGGCCCCAATAAAGCATTTGAGAATGTTTCAGGTCTCACTGGTCATTACATGCCATAATCATTACTGGTCCATTATCATATTAAACAACATTTATAAGAAATACACATTTTAGTGTTTGTATAACAGTAAAAAGAATATAGATCTCACTTGTGGTTAAAGCACTGCTCTGTGTATCAACTGACTGATCTGTTTATAATTTGCTTAGAGGGAAATGCATGAGGGGAAACAAATGATGACTAATTATAATGTTTACAGACCCCCATTACAATCATGCAAGGTAATTACATCTTAAACCGCTGCAACATGCAACAGTAATTTGACAATGGTTGTAAAGGAAAAATTACAATATTCAACATAAAGGGAGATTAAGATGTGTAACGTTATGACATACAATCATAGGAATTCCCACTTTGACCATCAATATACAGTATCAACTGAGTGACCACTAATGAGGAAAAAAATAAATAAATAAATACATACACACACACACACATACATATATATATATATATATATATATATATATATATATATATATATATATATATATATATACATACATACATACATACATACATACATACATACATACATACATACATACATACATATATATATATATATATATATATATGTATGTATACACACACACGCACGCACGCACACTACTTTTACTGTCAGTAAAAACTTAAAAAGGTGTGTATCTATACAAAAAATAAATAAATAATAATTTCCAAAATAATTCTACCTTGAAAAACATTCACTGGGGTAAACATGTGACAACTTGCCCCAGTCTCCAGTATGTAGTTGACAATCTGAAGGCCAGTAGACTCATTACCTGGAAAAGAGAGGACAATGGCCTTCACCAACATCTGCGTCCACATCACCAATTACACATCCATCTGTTTGAAATGCTTCATAACACCAGCAATTGCAGAGTATACAAGTAAAAAGCAAATATTTCTCTTCAGACAGGAGAGCATCATCCTCATGTGACTCATTGCAGAAGCCGCGAGTGTAAAATGTATGCAGACCTTGTGAAAGCATGTCATGAACACCATATGGCATTGCACCCTGCAACCTTTATCACATGATGAAAAACGATACGCAAAGTAAATTCTGGTAATGTGACGATGATTATAATTAAATGTATGATGCAATATTGTTGATGAATAAAAACAAGTCTAAATGTGGTTTACAAACTAAAAGCGACACTAAAATGTCTCTTCATTTTCGTTGAACGAAACTAGACAAAACAAAATGTCTCGTTTAATCACGTTATTATTATTATTTTGCAGTATTTCTGTTTCCTGTGTCTCACTTCAGGACACACTGTGCAGATGCAGGTGACGTCACTTCCTCAAACTCCACTCGCGGCATTATTTAGAAGATGACATCAAACAAAGTTAAGTCTGACACAGAGAAAGGGACCGATGTGTGTACTTCTAACATGTTTGGTTGGTAAAATAAATGTTGTAAATTCAAGTCAGAGTTTCTTCTGTGTCTGGAATGGATGTATTCTTGAGTCTATAAGGTAACCATAATATAATAAGATAACCTTGTTTGAAATGGGTTTGGCTAAAAGAACATTTTGGTTTTGTCTATACTACTAGTTACTTATACTATACTGACTGGGTTCAATAGTATTGCACTACTAAAAAGAGACTAAAATAAAAACTGACTAAATGTCATCAGTTTTTTTTTATCGACTAAAACTAAACGAATATAGTTATGGATAATTCTGACTAAAATAAGACTAAAATGCTCAGAATTTTAGTTGACTGAAACTTGACTAGACTAAAAAGAGTATGAACATGACTAAAACTAATAAAAACTAAAATGACAGCTTCACACAAAGACTAGACTACAACTAAAAATAATTGAGAATTAAATCAGTGGAATTGAAGCCACTGAAGTGACCCAGTTCTCCCTGCTGTTAGTTTTTTATATTAGAGCACACATTGTTTCAGGTAATGCAACTACACCAGATGTGATGCTGTGCAGTAATTACACCGCAAAGAGTCTTTCTATAAACTATTCTACTCTCCCAAAGGAAGAAATCATGCCACTTTCACATGAGAGGCATGAGCATTATTGCTATACATTTTAGATGTAACGGTTTCATTCAACCACATAATTTGAAAGATAATAGGACTGACTGCATAACTTGAAAATGTGAAAGGTTTGGTGTGAGTGTTTAGTTTGTGTTCTCTTAACTTTTGCTATGAAGCAAATTATATGAATAATAATTCAACAGTATTTTTTTCTGCATACATTGCTGTTTCAGTACAAATTCTGCTTTTAAGGTTGAAACCCAATGAAAAGTGGAAAAGTGCAGTGTGCTTTTTTCATATAAAAGAATCAAAATGTGTTTCCAAGAAAAAAAAAAAAAAGAAAAAAAAAATTAGTAGTCAAAGTCGTACAATAATAATAATAATGTGCCAAAATATATAATAACGTATGGGAGAATACTGTACTTAATTATTTGATCATAATGAATATTGTAACTAATAATATTTTGTAAAAAGTTGGTATACACAAATTTAGTATACTTAGTATTGCATTTTTAGTATACATTTAACTGTAATTGTAATTTGAATATACATATTATTTTATTTAGAGTTTTAGTCATTTTATGTGCTTTTGTCATTTTTGTATAAGATTTTGTTTATAACATTTTAACACAACCTTTACTTATTTTTTTTGTTTAATCATATCACCAAGTTAACATAAGCTTATTTCAGTTAGTTGCCAAGGCACCATTTCTATTATTATTATCATTATTTTCATCTAATAATTAGTTTTTCATCTAATATTTTTTTTTTCAATTAACAACAGCACATGAAAAAAACTAATGATCCCTGATAGGGACAAAGGCATACAGTATACCAAAAGTTCTGTTGGACCTGTGCATGAAATCATTCATGGATTTTTTTTTTTATTGTAGCTCTGCTGAGCTCAAGTCCTCTGCAGACCTGACAAAGGTCAATCACAATCAATTATGTGGCATGCTAACATGCCTCTCTTCCTCTGGGCTTCATTAAGACTGTCTCAGAGTTCCCTGCCGGGCTCTGAGACAAGCAGAGATTGAAATGAGCCGTTGTAAGAGGAAAATAGATAAACAATATATTTTATTAAAGTGGATAAAGAGTGAAGATAATGGGCAGTGTCAACGCATTCTTGTATTTAAAATCATCTTTATAAAGCTGCACAGAATGCAAGATCTAAAGACACGTTTAAAAATACAAACTGCTTTTCATTTTAAAAGAAAAAGAAAATCGTATTGTCCCATTCTATCGTCAGCACAATATTTCTATGGACTGACAGCCCTAAAATTTAGACATCTTAAAGAAAGGGAGGTATGCTTAGTTCTCTTGATAACATTTAATGCTTTTAACAACGAATAGAAAATTCTTTAAACATTACAGTGCAATTATATAATGCAAATATGACAACACTCAATGTGAGCAAATAAAGACCTAAATAATAAAACAATAAATGATCATTTACATTCAGGTCCTATTATAGAAAAATAAACCCTGATATGGTGACCAAAGACAGTTGCAATTGTTGCAACTTGCACTGATATGATTGTTCGAACACAAACTAAGTGTTTATAACCCTTCTCGTACTCCATTTTCCATGGAACTGTCTTCACATTGCCCACATTTCCAATGGCTTAAGGACTGAAAGACATAACTGATTCGATTACATATCTTGTACACAAAAATACTCAGGGCATCACAACCATCTCTCCATGTATGGGGACTTGCTACTTCCTTGGATCCTTACCGGTCTTCAGTTCCAGTTTTCACTAAGCCTTCACCGCTCACTCGCCAGCACCCTTCCTGCACTAAACAAAGCTAAGTGCCATCTTTCTTTGTTAAATTATATATTCACCTGTTACCCACGCTGCTTCTCAGAAATGCCCATGAATAAAGACTTTGTTGTTGATGTTATCTTTGTCTTCTCCTTTTGTGCTTGTGGCAAAAATAAGCTGGTTGCACAAGTGCACATCCCTAAACAAATACTTGGTTGAAACAAATTTTGCTTTAATAGAGTAACCAATCTTTTTTGAATACGATTATATTACATCCAAAAAAAACAACAAAAAACCAGCAACAACAACAACAACAACAGCTTTCTAAATCCAGCAGCATTGCTCGTTATTGTGGTGGAACACAGCAAAGCGTAAAATATTCCTTTACAACTTTGAAAGAAGGGTTTTGTAACATAATGCTCTCTGAGGAAAGGCTTAAAGGGGGGGGTGCTCGTTTTCACTCAATATCCTGTTAATCTTGAGTACATATAGAGTAGTACTGCATCCTTCATAAATCCAAAAAGTCTTTAGTTTTATTATATTCATAAGAGAAAGATAGTCTGTACCGATTTTTCCCGGAAAAACACGACCGGCTGGAGGCGTGATGTGTGGGCGGAGCTAAAGAATCATGAGCGCGAATAGGCTTTTGCGTTGAGAGCATGTGGAAGCTGTGACATTACCGTGAGGGAAAACCCATCATCCAAAACAAACCATGGCTTACAGTCAGATTCAGCCGTTTATTTATGATCCAGAATCAGATCCAGAGGCTGAAACTGAATGAAAGCAGCAGCAGCAACGACTCGCTCCGAGCGGGGCTCGAACCCGGGTCTATGGCATGGGACGCACTAACAAGGAGGCAGAGACATTTGAAGAAGTTTTACTCACCGCCTGCGGTTCCAACACAGGATCGTGACCCTTTTTCCTTGGGATTGCATCATCCTTAAGAAATAAACGATGTGCAAATCCGTCGTCAAACTGGGCCTTGTGAACAAGCATCTTCGAAATGCAGGGAACAAACAAAAACACTTGCACAACTCCGTTGATGCTCTGTAAAAATAAACTCCATCCACTGGTCCCTTAATGCTGTTTTTTTTTTTTTTGGTAATCTGTGCAGGGTTGTCTTGCCCTGGCAACCAAAAACACACTTCTTTTGTGACTTTTCGCGACGCTCTCGCTCTGATCAGTGAATCACTCTGATCAGTGAAATGTCTGTGCTGCTCAGCCTCGCTGTACGGGAGCGCGCGCTCTTCCGGCAAAAGTGCCTTAGGACCCATATAAGGAAATTCCGCTCCATCTAACGTCACACAGAGCCATACTCGAAAAAAAAAAACTTTCCGAAACTTGTGACAAACCGGAAGGAGTATTTTGGGAACAAAAATACTCCTTCAAACGTACAACTTAATTTTTGAAACTTTGTCCATGTTTAGCATGGGAATCCAAGTCTTTAACAGTGTAAAAAACCAACACAGTCTCACTCTCTACTCGTCAAATGTCTGACGCATGGTCAAGTGATCTGGCGTCACTTTTTTGACGCACTGGGTATACCTTTGGCGTTATTTTTCAATGTGCAGGTTAGTCCGATAGACTTCTATAGAACTCAGCAGCGTTTAAATTTGACGTCTTGGTTCAGCACACCGCAACTACACTGAATAAATAAAAATAAATAATAGGCTACAAAAAAAATTATATATGACAGAGATCGTTTTTATCTGGCCCTCCAACTTGTTTTTAAGGGTTTAAATATTCTCGCAATCTGATATCAAAGTGATCTCTGTGCCAAAGCTTAGCGCGTTCATCAGTGGTGAGTTTAACAACACTCAACTGCAGGTAAAACAGCACTCAGCGGTGAGTTTGACCAAAGCAACGCTCAACTGCAGGGAAACCGACATAAAAAGGTGAGTTTAACAACGCTCCAAGGCGCGTGCAAGTAAGCAGTTTAACCGTTTTCTTACAACCCATTTCGCTTATCGCTTATTCATAGTTCATCATCTCTATGAAATCACGTTCAAGAAGTCTCATTCAGCACACATCGCGATACTTGCCATCAGTTTCCATGTGCCACAGGGTCGGTGAGTAGATATAATTACGCTCTTTTAATGCCTGTTATAAAATGTATTCTGTCTTTATTAATCAGATTAGCGCCATATTGTTTACTCGCTGTATTATATCAGTCATCCGCGGCTGTCTTTGAGTTTCATTGCGTTTAACTAAATGAACACACCTGCTAACTAGTGTGATTAAACCCTGTCGGTCACGTGACGTGCCATAGACTTTCAATATATTCATTTCATGTCAAAGATGTAAATTTGTAGTAAAATCATGGTAACCACGACACGTACAATAGCAACAAATTAAATTTGAAGTTAAAATCCAGGAACGGGACATTTACCATGTTTTTGCCACAGTAACTGTAGTTCTACTATGGTATATTAATAACCAATACAACAATACAATAATCATCAAACTAACTTTGGTTGTACAACTGTAATTGTCGTTTTTGATGTGCTTTTATATAACAGATATCACACATTTACTGTACCATGCTTTTGATACCTCTTTATGTAAATCCAAAAAAAGTAAATAAATAAAAGGAAACATTTTTCCCTTCCTGCAGTTCATTCATATCAGTTTATATTTTAAATATTTTGCTCACAAAACATTATTAAAATTCTGTTTATAATTCTATTTTATTGTACCCCTCTCCCTTTCTTATTTTTATTATTATGTATTTTTTTTTTGTTGAAAAGATGTAAAGGAAGCAGTCATCCCTGTGGTGTTTGTGGAGAGGTTTTCCTTCAGAAATGGAGAAGACAGAAAGCTGCGGAGGCAGACATTTGCAGCAGTAAGTCTGTGTTGTTTTTACCTTTTTATCAAACTGCTGTTATAAATTGCACACCATTTGTTGTTTCTTAAACTTTTGCACTGTCCAAATACCCACACTTGCCATCTTTGCACTTGACCAATCGATTATTTATTTGACGTATTTCCTATGTTTAGGCCAAGTGTTCGAGTGAGCATGATGACCACAAGTGTGTGTCGAACTTTTCATGACCTGATGACAGTGGTTCCCAATCCTGATCCTGGAGAACCCCAGCACTGCACGGTTTTGGCGTCTCTCTTATCTGCCTTGGAGTCTTCACTGATGAGCTGATGAGTTGAATCAGGTGTGTTTGATCAGGGAGACATCTTAAATGTGCAGTGTTGGGCTTCTCCAGGACCAGGATTGGGAGCCACTGCCTTATGGGACACACTTAAGTGTTTACAGAGATTTTTAGTTTGATCATTCAACTTTGCATTTTAAAATAAATTAATTGAAAAATTATTTTCAATATCTAATTATTATTATTATTATTATTATTATTATTAATATTTTACATACATTGTAAAGGTTTCCGTGACCCCTTGTGAGATCTCGACAAAAGGTCTCACAATTTATTCCAAAAATTGATGCATGATGGGATACACTAAGCCTGGTATAGAGCTCCGGAGCGGTATTGGAGATAATGTGGGTTTAGTGTTCATTAAGGGCACTGCGCTTTGGCATTATTAAGACTTGCGCACTACTGATAACAGTCCTGTTAGCTTGTAATAATTTTTTTTAATATATATATGAATATAGCTGTATAATTACACACACACATACGCACAGTAATGTATAAGATGCATGTAATGTAGTAATATTTTTCTTTCTTTCTGTCTTACAGGATTGTTTGCAGATAATGCTGTTCAAGCTCAACAGCTCTTTTAAGAGCTAACCCTCACAAACCTTCCTAAAAACTAAAAGAGCTATTACTGAGTCTCAGCGAATTTTGCCATGATCAGCTCTTCCCAGGTACATTTGTTTAAAATATTTCTGAATCAACATTTACTCATCAAATGCTCTGGTCTGAATCTTATTTTAAATTAACTTAATTATATGTTTAATGAGCAATGTTAATTGCACACAGAGTAAGATTATCTTGTTTTTCAGAAGAGAAGGAAGACCAAGGAAATGATTTGCTCATGAGGAATGAAGACGGCCATCTTGAGCCCAAACAAAGACTGAAGTCCTCTGGTATGTGTGTGTTGAAGCAATGCTGTGCAATGCTGTGTTATGTGTTACAGCACTTTATGATTTTATCTCACAGGACTGTTCATCTCAGCCGTAATTTATTCTTTCTATGTTTTTATTCTTAATAAAAAAAAAATTATATACAGCTATTACAATTAAATCATGTAGGCAAAGTGTGACCCGAATATTTTTAAACTTTAAGTAAAAAAAAAAAAAAAAAAACACCAACTGTTTGTCTTAAATAAAAGAATACAAGTTTTATGTAAGTGGTTTACATTATTTCATTGTTTCATAAATGTTGTATTATAAATTGTGGATTGATAGTTGATTGGTTTGAAGCCAGGCCTTACACTAAAACACATTTGTGAGAGAAGTCAGGAACTTTGAAGATAGATTAGGGAGGGGAAAAAAGACACATTTACTGCAACAATAGATGAATTATAGAGGCAAAAAATTCTGTCACATGCTAAGGGGTGTCTCATGAGCAAGTCCTTTGCCTTAATTCTTGCAGAATGAAATTTTTATTGCAGTATTTTAATTTGTACAGATGATCTCATCAGCCAAATGGGGGGTTTTGACCAAGTGATGCTCTTGAAAGGACTGAAAGAAGAGGATGTGGTAAATTGTCTTCAGAGAAAAAGCTTCTCAAAAGGTCTTAAAACAGCTTGAAGAATGGTAAGTGTACAGTACTACAAGGGTCATAGTTGCTCACCCTGCTAAAATCACACAGAACATAAGCTGAGCTCTCTGTCAATTAAACAACTTCATCTGTATTGTGTGTTTCACTTTGACCAGGTCTGGGATCTTAGGACTGAGAGATCCTCTGGCTGAGAACAAGCTACACCTCATCAGTGCTGGACATCAACCACAAACTGTTTCCAGACACGAGAGAAGAAGAACACGATGGGGAGATGAAACCAGTTTAGATGTGATGATGGGAATCATTATTTTCTGGAACAGTATCTCATGTCTTAAATGTATCACATGATCTGTATCACAGTTGACTGGATGGATTATTTTTACTTTTAAGGACATTTCATCACTCATCTGTGTGAACTGATTAATTTATGATATTAATGAATTTTTGATCCTTTATTATTTTCCTTGAACTGTGTTTGTCTTGAAGCTACTTTATCAACTTCATAGTCTATGCTTCAATAAAATTAATATGGTGAATATTGTGTGTTGAAAATTCTTGGTAAATTCATAATTTTACTAGATACTGTAGGCTACTATGGGTTTATTCTACACTTGAAAAACTACATATTAATTACCAGGATTATTTTTTGCTTAAACATTAATGACACCTGGAACAACAATACACCAGAAAGTTAGTATTGTATATATTTAATCACAAATATGCCTATATATATATATATATATATATATAAAGGGATTTACTAGATGAATTATTTTGAAAAGCCATTTACTTTATAGTTACAAACACTTGAGGGATAACTGAGAATGTAGCAGGAATGATCAACATGGATCTTGTACTGCATTAAATCCAAGAGCAGGCACATTACTGATGTTCAGCATCTGAGGACCCAGATAAGGGGATGAGGAGGACATTTTTACACTGATTGTTGCTAATTAGTTAATATATATAGTATTCTGAGTACTCCATGAATTATTCCTTGTGGAATAGTGAAGTATCACAATGTGTATAAATTGTCCTTGATTATTGCTTAACAGTGGGGAATAGATAATGGCATGTTGTTGCAGGTTTATCCATTATATTTATTACTGTTAACTTCAAAAATAAAATAAATAATCTATAATTTTTATTATTAAATCATTTCTTTCTAATTTTGCCATGTTTCATCAGATGGCCTCACCATGTCCTGTCAAAAGCTTTACTGCTCATGACATAAGAATAAGAAAAGGTTAGTCTGTGAAAACTGTCAGATATAAATGTGACTCAGCTCAGTTTGTTGTCCATTATGAGGAGAATACATACATGTAGGTTTTACTGCCCTTCTACCCCCAGGGGCCCAGTAGCACCCCCCGGAAGAGCCAAAAACTGTACATTTGAAATGGCTGTAAATCAGAGTCCAATTAATGAATCAAAGAGAAAACCAGAAGAATTTTTACTTATGCTATGCTGATAAAATAATGTCGGGCACAGTTTTCAGAAATAAATGGAAATGTTTCATAAAGCCATTTTAAATATTGCTCCCTCTAAAATACCAAATTTCACTCTGTCTTTCAATTATATCATAGAGGTTTACACAATGAAACTATTCATATATCCAGTTTTCCATTAAATATATTATTTATTTCATTTCGTCAATAAAACGATTTAAACTACATTACCCACAAGCCTCCGTCGTTCTATATATGGAAAGGCGAAACTAGGGGCTGTTTTTTGTAGTTCATCGAAGTTATGATTAGGGTTAGGGTTAGGATCTCGCTAAAGAGGTAATTTTCCTCAACATAGCACCCCTTAATTGTTGACTTAATATATTACTAATGTGATAATAGTAGCAAAACGTTCTTTTGTAACACGATGCGCTGTTTAGTATGGGTTAAAGGATAGTCCAACCACAGACAACCCTGCGATGACAAGGGACATTGACAGCCAATGATATCAAAGCTGAGCAGCGGCGTCACGCTTCCTTATCCATTTATGACCGATGACTTTCGTTTTTCGGCTGAAGGGATAGATTGGTTAACAATCAATAACATTTGCTACCAATTAGATTGTGTTTTATTAACGTCTACACCTTCCTCCAACAATAATGCAAATGCGCTAATTATTGTTTTCAGCTTGACAAAAATTGGGCAATATTGATGAGCACATGGCCAGCATTCGCAGTTCTATCGAACCGATTCCTCTCATTAAATCTTTTTTTTTTTTTTCTAAGACAGGTGCATTTTCTAATCAAATGATTAGCTTGTAACATTTAAATTGCATGTTATGTTTTGTTTTAAATCTATAAAAATTATTCACTTTTGTTTTTCTGTGATTTGCCATTCTTTACCAATTGAAATCTAGCAATAAAAACAGAGTTAAAAAAACTGATTCAAAGACAAATTGCCCATATAACTGCACTGCATCCTCTGTCAATAAGTTGTTTTTGCCACTATGAAGAATAAAAATTCTTTGCAAATACTTTTATTTAAAAAAAAAAGTAAATACAGATAGTCTTTCAGAGAACACTGAAGAATTTATTTGACCAAAAAGTGATACAACACACTGTTTCAAACTCAGAAAATAAAGACCATGAAGACATGCATGTCAAGTGTGCAATATCATCTATAAACCTCCATCAGCACAGCATCAAATAAACACTGATTGTCCGAACAAAGGAAGAAAGATAACGTTCAGGAAAACAAACACCTGCTACATAAAAATGCAGAAATAAAACTGACAATAACATCATTCACTTCATGACTGGAACTAGGGGATGGCTGTGCATGAATACGTCCTTTACGAAAACTCCTGATGAGAACTGATGTTTGTTTTTTTATGATAAAAGCACCAGAAGTAAAGTTTACTGTATGAAGCTTGAAAAAGAGAACACAATGCTTTATCAATATAAAAATACTATTTTCAACCATTGTTTTGATCACTGGTTCTGTATACAATATATGGGTTGCTGGAAGGTCACAATGTATTCATTATAAGCTTAGAACTAAAACAAAACTGCACTGCAAAGTCTAAACACTAATCAAGGGAGCATTTCTGAGTGTGTTGGGAAGATAAAGAGTTAAAGAGGTGAGTCCTTGTGCATGATCGAGAAGAACATCATTATCTGCGAACAATCCTGAAAGACAGAAAGGAAGGAAATATTATTACATGCTACTTTTAGACCATAAAACCAGCCTCTGTAAAGATGCTGTATAATTATATATTAAATGCATCTATTATTAAAAGCTAGTCAATAATAGCAAGCTATATTCATATGAATTATAAAAAAATATATTACATGCTTAAAGGAATGTTATCAGTAGTGTAATTGATCTGCTCACGGAAACCTTTCCAATGTATGTGAAATATTATTAATAATAATAATAATAATAATAATTAGATACTGAGAATAATTTGGTAGTAAAACAAAGTGTTGCATGTTTTCTTGGTGTACAGAAAAGTATATTTATTTTGTACATCATTTGCAACTGCTTTTTTTTCACTTAATTAGAAGCCCCCAAAATTAAATTGTCTTCTGTAATAGGGACTAATGAAAAGAGAATTAGAATTTATTTTAAAATGCAAAGTTGAATAATAATCAAAAAAAAAAAAAAAAATCTCTGTAAACACTTAAGTGTGTCCCATAAGGCAGTGGCTCCCAATCCTGGTCCTGGAGAAGCCCAACACAGCACATTTGAGATGTCTCCCTGATCAAACACACCTGATTCAACTCATCAGCTCATCAGTGAAGACTCCAAGACCTCAAAAGTGTGTTTGTGAGATAAGAGAGACGCCAAAACCGTGCAGTGCTGGGGTTCTCCAGGATCAGGATTGGGAACCACTGTCATCAGGTCATGAAAAGTTCGACACACACTTGTGGTCATCATGCTCACTCGAACACTTGGCCTAAACATAGGAAAGACGTCAAATAAATAATCGATTGGTCAAGTGCAAAGATGGCAAGTGTGGGTATCTGGACAGTGCAAAAGTTTAAGAAACAACAAATGCTGTGCAATTTATAACAGCAGTTTGATAAAAATGTAAAACCAACACAGACTTACTGCTGCAAATGTCTGCCTCCTTTCAGTCTTCTCCATTTCTGAAGGAAAACCTCTCCACAAACACCACAGGGATGACTGCTTCCTTTACATCTTTTCAACAAAAAAAAAAATACATAAATAATAAAAATAAGAAAGGAGGAGGGGGGTAAAATAAAATAGAATTATAAACAGAATTTTAATAATGTTTTGTGAGCAAAATATTTAAAATATAAACTGATATGAATGAACTGCAGGAAGGGAAAAATGTGTCCTTTCATATATTTACTTTTTTTGGATTTACATAAAAATGTATCAAAAGCATGGTACAGTAAATGTGTGATATCTGTCATATAAAAGCACATCAAAAACGACAATTACAGTTGTACAACCATAGTTAGTTTGATGATTATTTTATTGTTGTATTGATTATTAATATACCATAGTATAACTACAGTTACTGAGGAAAAAACATGGTAAATGTCCCGTTTCTGGATTTTAACTTCAAATTTAATTTGTTGCTATTGTACATGCCGTGGTTACCATGATTTTACTACAAATTTACATCTTTGACATGAAATGAATATATTGAAAGTCTATGGCACGTCACGTGACCGACAGGGTTTAATCACACTAGTTAGCAGGTGTGTTCATTTAGTTAAACGCAATGAAACTCAAAGACAGCCGAGGATGACTGATATAATACAGCGAGTAAACAATATGGCGCTAATCTGATTAATAAAGACAGAATACATTTTATAACAGGCATTAAAAGAGCGTAATTATATCTACTCACCGACCCTGTGGCACATGGAAACTGATGGCAAGTATCGCGATGTGTGCTGAATGAGACTTCTTGAACGTGATTTCATAGAGATGATGAACTATGAATAAGCGATAAGCGAGAATGGTGTGTAAGAAAACGGTTAAACTGCTTACTTGCACGCGCCTTGGAGCGTTGTTAAACTCACCTTTTTATGCTGTTTCCCTGCAGTTGAGTGTTGCTTTGGTCAAACTCACCGATGAATGCTGTTTTACCTGCAGTTGAGTGTTGTTAAACTCACCACTGATGAACGCGCTAAGCTTTGGCACAGAGATCACTTTAATATCAGATTGCGAGAATATTTAAACCTCAAAAACAAGTTGGAGGGCCAGATAAAAACGATCTCTGTCATATATATATATATATATTTTGTAGCCTATTATTTATTTTTATTTATTCAGTGTAGTTGCGGTGTGCTGAACCAAGACGTCAAATTTAAACGCTGCTGAGTTCTATAGAAGTCTATCGGACTAACCTGCACGTGGAAAAATAACGCCAAAGGTATACCCAGTGCGTCAAAAAAGTGACGCCAGATCACTTGACCATGCGTCAGACATTTGACGAGTAGAGAGTGAGACTGTGTTGAAAAAACACAGTATGCATGAAATAGCATTTCACCCCCCCTTTAAAAGATAAATCAATTACATGGCCCTACACAAGTAAAGAAACAGCTGTCTCGATTTGTCTTCTGTAAAATTCAACAGCTGAATGTTCCATTCAAAAGACTATTGAGATTGTCTCACCTATTGCCTCTGCTCCTCCACATTTCTCCTCAGAAAAAAATATGAAGGAGCCAGCAAGCTTTCGAAAGAAATTATCTCTTCTTACAGGAAAGTAATTCAAACTTACGGGTATACACATTAACAGACCAGTTACCAGCACATGTTGTGTGGACATAATCAATGGAAACAGGAAGCAATAATGGCGGCAAACTTTATTTTCAAAGAAAGCAGAAAGTATTGAATGAAATATTGCCCTCTGGCTATCAGTCTTCTGTGTGTTTGCATTTGCAAGAGATTCTCTTGAAACAGCAATGTAGTCCTCAGACTCATAACTCCATTATTTTATGTATTCGTTTTTATTAAAAGGCCTTGCTCAAAACTAAAAAGTAAACCTCTTATTGGGAAATATTTACAAATGTATGTATCATAATACAAAATAAAATTATAATATAACATGTACCAGGGCCGTAACCACCATAGACACCATAGACATACATGATTTGGGATGGTCCCCCCCAATGTTCAGATTTTATTGCATTGTGACACTATTATTATTATTTTTTTTATATATAAAAAAGCTAATTTTCTCAAATTTATATTCTGGTATTACATAAAAATAGATCATCATTTATAATTTCAAACATTAAATTGTCATATTTTATGATTTAATATTAAATTAAATATTGTAATATGTATATGTCCATTTAATTGTCATGGAAATAATGCTACAATGCAAAAATAAATAAGCAATTTCAATAATAAATTGTCTGAATTTTCTTTAAGCAAATTAGAAAATTTGTGCTAAAAAGAGGTATAAAAAATGTTGCTTTGATATTGTTTGATGGCCGCAAAGTGCCCTCGGTGGTCCACTGATTATTTCTTTATATATTTTAATAACTGTTCTATTATTTCACTTATGTCTGAACAAATAGCACTAACAATACTAACAATACATTTGGAGAAGAACAGCTGAATGTAAAGAGGAGGCAAACAGACTCCGGGATTTACTCTGGGTTGAGAGCAGTTCAATTATGGCAGAGTGACAAACCTGGCACAGTTCAAACTCCATATGCAGCATGTGGCAGCCGCGGGTGTGAGGCTGGAACAGTTAATCTGGTACTGACACCACTCGTACCCAATTCAACACACCTGTCAACAGAGATCAGGATAAACACACAGATCCATTCTGGACTGCATCTCAAGAGGCCTGACCTTTAATGCTGACAGAGCTGCTCATATATATATATTTTTTAAATCAGTCAATGAAATTAATATCTTTTTGTTTTCATATACATTTGTAACAGTTAATTTAAATGCGTAATTGACACTCACTGTGTTATAAACACGTTGACTCATAGGGCTCTATGATTTTGTGGAAAATATGGACAGAATCCAGTCTAAAAAAAATTAAATTTGTGAAAATGTCACAGAATTTTGTCAAACTGTGGCTGAATACTATAAATCAAGGTAAGGCTAGCATGATATGGATGAGTGTGAATATTAGACTGCAAAAATAATTCTGCATGTTCTACAAGTCTCTTTGAATGACCAGTGCAGTTTAGTCTACTACACATATTTACTGAAGCACACATGACTCTTGTGGTGTTCTCAGCCTGTGCCATTTCACTATATGAGGACATGAATACACAGACTTCATCTCCAGAGCTGCTTTGAGTTAGCACTTCTCCCATGTCATTTAATACAATTATCATCAGCTGAATAAACTAAATGCTCTTCAATAGAAGCCACCAAAATAAAAGTTTGTTTTAATTTGAGAACAATTTAACAGAGATATATTACTGTTGTAGAGCAGAATGTATTAATCAAAGTAATATTAATTAACTGAAATCTTATTTGTACAGTGGGATTTGTGTTGGGATCTTAGAGCCCTATCAATGTAAAAAAAAAAAAAAAAAAAAAAAATGTGTGTGTGTGGGTGTTTGTACATTTATTTATTCCACATATTTTTAAAGGTCAGATTTCAGGCTTTTTAAGACTAGAATAAATACAACACGGTTGCATAAATAATTCTTAGAGCATGCTCAAATGTCACATTGTGTACAACAAAAACAGGCCACTCTTATAACCTGCGTCCATGAAACTGAGCATCTAGATGCCACTTGTGAACTTTAAAGCAACTAGAACAACTGCTCACCTTTTTTACATTTTCTAATCTAATTTTCAAAGGGATAGTTCACCCAAAAATGAAAATTATGTCATTAATGACTCATCCCTCATGCCATTCCAGACCTGTAAGATCTTTGTTCATCTTCGGACCACACATTTAGATATTTTTTAATAAGATCTGAGAGCTTTCTGACCCTCCATAGACAGCAAGGTAACTTCCATGTTCAAGGCCCAGAAAGGTAGTGAGAACATTGTTAAAATGGTCCATATGACATCAGTGGTTCCACAGTAATTGTAATTTATATATATTGGGTGTGCCACTAGGGGTGCTCTGTACCTCTCTGTGAGTTTAAATAACTTGAGCACAGCCTCATTGGCCAATAAGAAACCATCTAGCAACTCAGTGATGCTCTAACCCTGGCAACCATTCCAGAGCACTCTACACAGCAACGCTTTGAAAACCATCCAAAACACCTGAGCTGAGATATGCATTGGAAAGCTCCACTTACGTAAAAATCAAGCTAAATTTAAAATGCTAAATCAAAAACCTGTTTATAGTATTAGATTACATGTGATGACGATAAAACAGACACAGCTGCAATCCAGCAGACTTCAGTGTTTGTAAGTGTGTGTGCATAATATTCTTCTGGTGGGACGCCCTTTAAAGATAGTCCTCTCCCTCACACAGAGACGATGGAACTCATAAGCGCTGAAGGGAATACAGTATGTCCTGTAAATTTGCCGGTTACGCCATGTTTCCTCTGTTTACGGTTAACCACTCTGTCAAAACAACCTTTGAAGAATCCAAGTGTGCTGAGACTGTCAATGCAACTTTATTATCCCGAAGATATTCCAAATCCTCCATATTACTGTATGTATACAATGTTGATATATGACTTTTGTGTAATTTTATAAATAGAAATGCTTATAATTTCAAAACAAACTGACATTGTATATGTTCCCAATTCTGTCACTAAACGACTATAAGATATCTAGAATGCCAAACTGATAATACAACAACAACTACAACAACAACATCAATTTAAATTTATGACAGTTAACAACAACAACAACAACAACAACAATAGTAATAGTGATAATAATAATAATGTCATCAAGTAAATTTTTAACAGTTAATAAGGATTATTTTAAACGTTCATAATATTAATGTTAACTAATGACTGTAACTCAGCCTTTTAACCTGTTAAATGTCACCCCGTCCCGTATACGGGACGCCAACGTTTACTATACTAAATTACAATCACATCTAATCTAATCTTGACAAACTATATATCGTTGGAAAGGTCTAAGACTCCCAAATATATATTTTACCAATATTTTTTGTTAAAAATTATGTAGGAAAAGTAATAGATGAATTTATGACAAGAGTGCACCCTCAGAAATCTACATTACAAAAGGAGCTTTGACCTTTGTTTAAAAAAAAGACTTCCTCATTGCCTTTTTCTCTATAACATTTTAGAAATCATCAGAAGCTATATATCACTTGAAAACACAAAATCTCAAAATTCATCCTTCAAAACCCATTTTAAAATCAGACATTGCATTACCATGTAAATGGTACATCAAAATCATGTTACAAAATGTTTTCAGTCATGAATTATAAAAAATTATGTTTGTATCATGCACATTTATGTCTATCTTCAAAAACGTGAGTGACAGTTAACATATAAAGATAAGAAATATAAGATAAGATAAAATATAAGAACCTAAGAACCCTTGAGATCCCTGTTTTTGCTCTGGTTTGAGGGAAAAAAAATAGCAAAAATGAACAAAAGGTATTAGAATTATCCCTGCTCTTCCTTACACACAAATCAGATCAGTATGATAAAGTATGAGTACAAACAATCAAAACATAAAGCACAGGTAAGATTCTTGCTGATACTGAACCTGGCAAATGCCTTTTTTGAGAAATTAGCAGAAGACAAGGGTTAAATACACTAATATGCTTTATTTTATTTTATTTTTCTGGTAATTGCACTGATTAATGAGAGACCCTGGACTAGAGAGAGGAAAGGGGAGGGTAGAGGAAAGTGTGCCTACCATCTGCATGAGTGTCCCTGCCAAAGAGCTAATCAGGCTATTCATTACATCTCTACCTGACACTGCCAAATGCACCCTAATCTATTCACTGCCGCCATGCCAAGTAAACTCGAAGAGAATTTACACATTATCTAAATCCTTCACATCTCATTTTATCACTTTTTTTTGTGCTTTGTAAGACTCTGTGTAATGCACCATATAAAGCTATGTTATATTAAATCAACGCAACTCAAAATGTCACTAATGACGGCTACAGCAGTGTTGTTCACTGGCTCTACTTCAGGAGACACAAATCAAGTGGTGAGTTGAAGTTGCCCAACAAAGCACCAAAATAGTTTTGCATATAAAACGAATAAAATGTTTTACTTTGTTTTTTGTTTTTTTCAGGTAGCATGAAAAAAAATATATATAAAAAAATAATAATAAAATAAAATAACACACATTCCAAGTCTTATTGTAAATGATTCTAAGTGATTTATCACTTCAAAACTCCCCCTTCTTCTTAAACTATTTTCTGTCTATATCACCAATTATTGGAATATGGTAATTAAAAATCTGGGTAACACAGCTATGAATCCTATATTTATAATACATTATAAGAGCATTCTTACGGCATTATAATGAATATATATATATATATATATATATATATATATATATATATATATATATATATATATATATATATATATATATATATATATAAAGTATGTTATATCATCTTATGAATATTCATAAGAACAGCTTTAATGTATTATAATATTTACTTATTTGTGGTTATATATTTTAAGAGTATGATGATTTATAATACAGGGAACACATTGCATCCGATTAGGTTACAATGGATTATATTTTTCATACTTATAATGTACATTAAGTCTCATATCTTGCCATCTTTTTTTATGCTACTTTACTTATAATAATAATAATAATAGTATTTTTTTTTTTCTCAAACAGCCCTAAGTTTGGTTATCAGATCAGATGAATGTGTAAAATGACACATTTGCTTTGAATTTTTTTTATTGTAATATCAGTTTGATTATTTTAATGGTGCCCTTTTGATAGCTGTTGATAAGTATCTACAGTACGTCAACTAGCAGTCAATGAACTATTATAAGTCTGCTAAATATGCTAACTCTTTATTTTGATGGTTCCTCAACTGACTATAACTCACTTTGTAAGTACAGCAGATCAACATTCTACCCACCTAACCTTAACCTAAGCCTTCTAATACTCTAATGAGGTTGCAAAGATGAAATTATTAACTAGCTCACATCAAAATGAATATTAACCTCACAGGGAATACTCAAATAACACTCTACACCTAACCACTTACAATATATAGTAAGATACTGTGCAGATCTTAAACAATGTCAAGATATATGGTCCATAATAAATGTAAATGTAAAATTTTACTATGGTGTTCATTGTGTGTTATAAATAATCATAATCATAACTACAAATGTTTAAGTATTAAAGCATTAAAATGTTTATTGTTTCATTTGGTTAACTGCAAATGTTTGTTTAAAATCTCTTAACTTGTGGGAGGATGCCAGCGCACAGAAGCATTCTTTGTTTACATTAGTTCAGAGTTACTGCTAGTTTTGATATAAAATAATGCAATTCACTTCATTAAAGAGGTCTACGACTCAAGTCAGATCGATCGCAAATTCGTTTTTCATTTACATAAATTAATAAATGAATCAAATTAAATAAAATGAATTTTTTTTTTTTTTTTTTTTTTTTTGGTTTAGTTTTGTCATAGCCACGAGATATTAATTCATGGAAACGTGATAATGTCATGGCCACGAGTTCAATGAATAAACAAACCAGAGTGACCAGAGCAACCATTATCAGAGATTGATAAAATATGTATTATCCATCCCACAGTCCGTTGATCGTGTCTTTTTGTGTAATATATGTTCATATAAGGCTATTATTAGCATCAGTCGCATCAGTATAAGTCGCATCAGTCCAAAAATATGTCATGACGAGGACAAAAAACATACTGTCACACTGGACTATAAGTCACATTTATTTAGAACCATGAACCAAGAGAAAACATTACCGTCTACAGCCCCGAGAGGTCGCTCTGTTTTTAGTGTAGACTACACTGAAAACAGAGCGCCCTCTCGCGGCTGTAGACGGTAATGTTTTCTCTTGGTTCATGTCAAATAATTTTTTTATGAAATAAGTCGCATCTGACTATAAGTTACAGGACGAGCCAAACTATGAAAAAAAAAGTGTGACTTATAGTTCGGAAAATACGTTATATATAATATATCCAAGTGGATGCTGCACACTGCTGGTGGTTGAGGAGAGACCATTCAAATGGTTGTACAGCTCTTTGGGTGGACAACAATACACAATAAAACACTATATAAATGCATCATTCATTTATTCATTCATTCATTCATATAGGCTAACCGTATATAATTGATAATAATATTATTTCAATCAGGGCTATATTTTACTTTCAGTTCGTGTATTGTAACTCTTCAGGGCTACGTTTTCCTCTGAACTCTGAACTAATGTGAGCAAAGAACACTTCTGTGCGCTGGCGTCCTCCCACAAGTCAAGAGATTTAAAAAAAAACACTTGCAGTTAACCAAATGAAACAATACACATTTTAATGCTATAAAAGTGTGCACATCGAGAGAAATAAACAGCAGATGTTCATGTTAACAACTTCTTTAACTTGAGCAAACACAGCTAATACACATACATTTGTTGATAAAGTAAATAAAATGAAAACATGTCTGTTTTAATGCTATTTTTAATAAAAAGAAACGATCCACTCGAAAAGTCTCTGCTCATCATGACAGGACCTGGATCAGTGAGCTGGATCATGTTGTACACGCCCCCGTCCCTTGACTCCGCCCCCACGTCAAAACAGTGCCACAAAGATAGACGTGAAGAAAAGTGAAGCGCAAAGGAAAAATTGTATTGCAAGCTCAAACTAGACTGACACGCAAAATAAAAGCAGCGTTGCAAATAATTTAATAGATATGACCATGGAAAATATGTATTGCTAAATCATTGCTTTCGCGCTGTTTCATTTGTGTTTTGCAATTCTTAATTTTTGTTTGCAAAAATCAAATTTATTTTCCTCAATACTTTAATTTTCGTTTGAAAAACTTTATTTTCTTTTGAAAAATGTAAACGTTTTGCAAAATGTTTATATACACAGCGTTAGATTGACTCCATATTCCGGCCTCTTATTGCTACCTGTTCCAACATTTTTAGAATGTGTAGCACTCATGAAATCCAAAATGAGCCAATATTTGGCATGACATTTCAAAATGTTTCACTTGGATATGTTATCTGTATTCTATAAGTTTATGAGATTTGTAAATTATTCCATTCCTTTTTTTACTTACAGTTTGGACTTTTTTGGAATCAGGTTTGTAGTTGTAATTGTATTTATCTCACAAATGCGCCACATTGTCCCAGACATCCCAACCTGCAAAACGTCATTTCAGGGAGGTATCCCAAAGACCCCCCCCCCCCCCACAAAAAAAGAAACGAAATACATCTCAGCTGTAGTCATCTGAATGGGAGAACTTCCCTGCGCTTAGCCTCCCTAACATGTTGTGATCCCTAAAAGATATAGTATAAAATATTATTTCTATAAGCTCTAGGCCTATGCAATTATTCGTTAATTATGTTTAAATATGTAGATTACTTTTACTATTTATATAATCTGCTTATACAATTTATGTAAACTGCTTTTATTTATTTTCCATTGCAACTTTAAACAGGTCTTAAGAGTTTGTTGTTTTCATGTAGCCTTGGCAACTAGCCTGAATAATATGCAGATGAAATGAAACTTGTCAACTCATCTCAACATGCCTTTTGCAATCATTTAACCTGCCATGGGCAATGCTTGAGCAAGACTGTCATTATGTTTTACATCTATAAGACGGGTACACTTTCGTGTAGTCTGCCGTAAAATGTGTCTTACATATATATATTTTTTTTGTGGCACTTTCCCTCTGCCATGGTGCTCCTGTTTCTAGATAGACATAACTGATTAATTTTGTTCAGGAGAAGAGATAAAAGCCCGCCCACAGTGACAATTGATTGGTTGATTTGCAGAAACAGGCCAATCAGGATGCTCTCTGTCTGACATGCGCTTCGCACACACGCACATTAGCACACACACGCAAGGTCTCTCGCTCCCTCTCCCTCTCTGCTGTGCGCACGCTACACGGTTTGAAACACAGTATCTGTTTCTATCTCGGTCTAGATTCCGGGAGATTTTAAGTAATTTGCGGGTCTCAGGGAGACGCTTTGAATATGCGAGAGACTCCCGGAACTTCCGGGAGACTTGGGATGTCTGCAAAACCACCACTGTAAATCAGCAAATATTGGAAAATATCACTGAATTGACAAGTTTAGTGATAAAATATGAAAACAATGACCATAATTAATACGATATTCAATTCCACAAACCACAAATCAGTGAAACAGCATACAGAAAGGAAATTACAGTAGGACTATGGCTATGCATTTTAATTGTAGAATTGTACATTTATTGCAGTTGACTGAAAATGGTGGTTTGTTTCTGCAAAACTTGTCTGGTGTAAAACGCAGAAAAGAGAGGAAATGAAGAGATTAGTTATGCATTTCATATTACTCATGGGCCTGTCCGAATGCTTCAGGTGTCAGCGAAAAGAGTAAACTTGAGCATGGCTAGTCATTACTTAGGCTAATCAGTCACAAAGGGTAACTACAGTATAGCTTTGTGCTAATTAAAGGAGGATTGTTTCACTTGCAGTTTCTCTCAGTGGACTAAGCTAATGAAGCAACAGCACAAAGTTCTACAGCTTCAGATCCTTACTGTAACTGTAGTAGCCACTATTCCTCATTTTGAAGCAGGGGATCTTAATTGCTTTAAAAGAAGTTTGTGCATAGCAGTGTCAACCCTCTGCTGTGTAATACACTAAAGGCTCAATATTAAGGGTTCAATATAAGTTAAGCTCAATCGACAGCACTTGCTGACTACCGCAAAAGATAAGTGTGACTTAAAAGTAAAAATTTTCAATTATGTTGCCATGGCAACATAACACTAAAATTATTGTAAAAAAAAAGAGCAACTTTACAGCTCAAATAATACAAAAGTTTGGTAACATATTACAATAAAGTTCCAATAGATTATGTTAATTAATGTTTTAACCAACTTGAACAAAGAACATTTGTTCCCTTTCACATAGCCAGACCTTCAGACTGACGGCTGTAGGTCTGGAATCTATGGTAGCTTTCAATGGCCAAGGCTTTTTGACTGACTTATCAAACAACCAATCACAGTTAGTTTCATTCAGCATCATGTTTTGAGGCGTGGAATTGTCGCCACAATAACAAAACAGTGTGTAAAACTCTCAGATGTATTTGAAAGATTCTATGCCATAAACTTTAAATATTTCACATTCTTTTGAATATCCAGCATTTAGTTGATCCTGATAAGTGCTCGTCGTCACAGTTGGCACACAATGGCTTTCTTCTTTCGTGACAGGGTTTGGCGCCACGGCATTTTTGTTTCCAGGTGAAACATTAAAGAACGCAACACACTTGTCTCCCGGAAATCCTGTATAATTCAACCAATCCGATGATGACTTCAATACTGCTTAAGTGCTTCCACTTTTATGACCCATATACATCAAACGTTAAGCCAACGGTCCGTGGGCATGACTTCTGAAACTGAGACTACTCACAACATCACTTTGGATGACTGACGAATTGGGATCTCGCTTAGAGAGACCAATCCACTTAAAGTGTAACCTAAACGTGCCAATGCACATTTGCATGAAATAACTGCATCCAGCTGCGGCTGATCAGCGGCAGATCAGCGAGGATGCGGTGTGCCATGTCTTCCGGAAGCAGAAAAGGAAAAAAGCACCAGGCCCAGATTGTGTTACACCAGCCTGTCTGAAATCCTGTGCTGACCAGCTGGCCCCCATCTTCACACAGATCTTCAACAGATCGCTGGAGCTGTGCGAAGTCCCTTCATGCCTCAAACGTTCCACCATCATCCCCATCCCTAAGAAACCCAAAATTACAGGACTAAATGACTACAAGCCTGTGGCTCTAACGTCTGTAGTCATGAAGTCATTTGAAAAACTGGTGCTGGCCCACCTGAAGGACATCACTGGGCCCTTGCTGGATCCTCTTCAGTTTGCCTACAGAGCAAACAGGTCTGTGGACGATGCAGTAAACATTGGACTGCATTATGTTCTGCAACACCTAGACAGACCGGGGACTTATGTGAGGATCCTGTTTGTGGACTTCAGCTCGGCCTTCAACATGATCATCCCAAACCTCCTCCTGCCCAAACTAAATCAGCTCTCCGTGCCCACCTCCGTCTGTCAGTGGATCAACAGCTTCCTGACAGACAGGCAGCAGCTAGTGAGGCTGGGAAAATACACATCCAGCACCCGTACAATCAGCACCGGAGCTCCCCAGGGCTGCGTTCTCTCCCCACTGCTCTTCTCCCTGTACACCAACGATTGCACATCTAAGGACCCCTCTGTCAAGCTCCTGAAGTTTGCAGACGACACCACACTCATCAGCCTCATTCAGGACGGTGACGAGTCTGCTTACAGACAGGAGGTAAAAGAGCTGGCTGTCTAGTGCAGTCTCAACAACCTGGAGCTTAACACGCTCAAAACAGTGGAGATGATCGTGGACTTCAGGAGAGACCCCTCTGCACTCCCCCCACTCACCATCATGAACAGCACTGTGACTGCAGTGGAGTCATTCAGGTTCCTGGGAACCACCATCTCACAGGACCTGAAGTGGGACATTCACATTGACTCCATTGTGAAAAAGGCCCAGCAAAGGTTGTACTTCCTCCGCCAGCTGAGGAAGTTTAACCTGCCACAGGAGCTGCTGAAACAGTTCTACTCCACCATCATTGAATCCATCCTCTGCACTTCAGTAACTGTCTGGTTCAGCTCAGCTTCTAAATCTGACCTCAGAAGACTACAGAGAGTAGTCCGGACTGCTGAGCGAATCATCGGTTCAACTCTCCCATCTATTCAAGAACTGTACTTATCCAGAGTGAGAAAAAGGGCTGTCAAAATCACTCTGGACCCCTCACATCCAGCACACTCCCTCTTTCAACTGTTGCCATCTGGTCGACGCTACAGAGCACTGAGCACTAGAACGACCAGACACAGGACCAGTTTCTTCCCTAAGGCAATCCATCTTATGAACAGCTGATAATAACGGCGAACACACTACACTTTATATTTATATCCACACACACTTTATTTAACTAACACACATACTTAGTATACACTTAAATTTTGCACACAATATATATGTACATACATAACTTCATTTTGTAATATACCTGCCTACAATTGTCATTTGTATATTGTCATTCACTATCTACTTATTTGTATTTTTTATTCTTTTATTATGTGTTTTATGTTCTGTCGCTGTCATTCTGTTGTACTGTGGACCTTCGGTCACGAAAACAAATTCCTCGTATGTGTAAACATACCTGGCAATAAATCTCATTCTGATTCTGATTCTGATTCTGATTATAAGTAGGCAGCAGGTACAGCGCATACTTCAGAGCAAAAAGATTTGGTGGTATGAAGCTTCAGCGATGATAGTTTCCCATGTAGAGTGGGTTGCACACATCAGGCTGCAATGCTGTCTTCTGGGACTGTAGCAATACCTGTATCGGATCTGGAAATAACGGCTATGCTTTCCTGAGTGGCCATAGGGGTAGGGCTCGAGTGGAGACTCCCACCATGTCCCGAGCCCTCAAGCTTGCATTAGGAGCTCACCAGGTCATGAGCTTTTACTGCTGGAAACCGATCTGCTGGTTCCTCCTCCCTCAATACCTTTGATGGTGGTGCAGATAGTATAGCGGTCAGCTGCGATGGAGTTGTGTCCTAATATGGCCTACACCCGGGAGGGTTGGAACATGCCTCCCCTCCAGGGTCTGTAGGTACTTGTCTGACCAGCGATGCTTATACGACCTGTGGAGAAGCTGCCTCCGCATTACACGCTATGGCCATAATGCAGGTTCTTCAGGCTAAAGTAGTGAGGGACCTGCATGAGGGAGGTCACAAACTGGAAGTTCTAAGAGAAATCTGAACCGCAGCTGCTCTCCCCATGGTTACCGCGAGTTATCTGGGTTGTGCGATGTCTACACTTGTGGTCCAGGAGCATTTCCTCTGATTGTGTCCAGTCAACATGAGGGATGCCGACAAATTTTGTTTTCTCAAGGTCCCTGTGTACCCAGACCAGCCTTTTTGGTGACATGGCCCAGAAGTTCTCAGCTGCACTAATTCGTTGAGGCCAAGAAAGGTATTGGGTTACAACCAATCTTAAAATTGCATGTCTTGAAACAAACAGTTCACTTGGTTACCATTCAAGATGTTGATGCAGGAACGCATCTTCGGGTGCATCTGTCCCTGAGATCATGTGGTGATCCTTTCGCACCACAGATCATTGTTGCGATTCTTGTCCGAAGGACGAGCATATTAATATGAGGTGCTGCCCTCCGGGCTGTCCCTGTCGCCCTGTGTCTTCAAGAAAGTATAAGAAAACATACAAAAGAAATTATACGAATTAGCCAACCATAAAATAGGCACAAACTGCTGTGGCAGAGTGTTGCCACCAGCTGCTATAACCTGTTTCTTTCTTTTTTTCCCTCCACTGAAAGACTGAAGAAATGTTCTGACACCCAACTCTACTTCTCATTCCAGCCTGATGACCCGACGGTAGCTGCTCGCATTTCAGCCTGTCTGAGTGACATTTCTAGCTGGATGAATGACCATCACCTTCAGCTTAACCTTATGGAGACAGAACTCCTGGTGATTCCAGCTAACCCATTACTTCTCTATAAAGCTGGACTCATCAACCATTACTCCTTCGAGGACAGCCAAAAACCTAGGAGTTCTGATGGATCATCAGTTAAGCTTCACAGACCACATTGCTACAACGACCTGGCCCTGCAGGTTTGCCTTACACAACATAAGGAAGATTAGACCCTTCCTGTCACAGCAAGCCACCCAACTTCTTGTCCAAGCTCTTGTTCTCTCCAGACTGGACTATTGTAATGCTCTCCTGGCGGGCCTTCTTGCATGTATTGTCAAGCCTCTGCGATTGATCCAGAATGCAGCAGGGAGGGTTGTCTTCAATGAGCCAAAAAAAGTACATGTTACTCCTCTCCTCATCAGGTTACACTGGCTACAAGTAGCCGCTCGCATCAAATTCAAGGTACGTATGCTTGCCTACAAGATTACCACTGGCACGGCACCAACATACCTAAACTCACTGGTTAAATCTTATGTGCCCTCCAGAATTTTGCGCTCTGCAAGTGAACGATGCCTTGTGGTGCCAAAGAAGTTCAAAATCACTCTCACGGACCTTTTCCTGGACTGTGCCCAGCTGGTGGAATGACCTCCCAATCTCAATTCGTACAGCTGAGTCTTTATTCATTTTCAAGAAACGTCTAAAGACTCATCTTTTTCGCCTGCATTTAACCAACTAATACCAGCATTTTTCATTTTCTTGTCTTTTCATTTATATAATAAAAATAATAATAATTAAAAAAAACTAAAATAAAGCATCTGCTAAACGATTCAATGTAAATGTAAATGTTAAAATCTAATCAGTTTCAAAACTTTTTATTTTTATTTTATTTTAATACACACTTAAAATCACAACTAAAATCTGAATTCAGCTAAATAATCTGCCCTTCTTCCCGGAAGACCAGTGATATAATTAGCTAAAATGAGAAAAAGTGAATAGACTGAGTATTGTGATCTAAACTGCTCTTCTGTTTGGAGGCTTACAGTGAGAGATGACTGTTATATACCAGGGGAGTTTTCATAAAAAATTGGAAACGGCCTAATAAGACAATATGCAGGTAGAGGGAAATCTTCCTGTAAATGTTTCTATAAACAATTTTGAACATAATCAGAAACATAAGCCATTTACCAAAAAAATAAAAAAATAAAAAAATAGACTATATCTGTACAGTATATTAATAAACAGCAGATATGTGCTGATTGATGATGATTATTATTTGAGGATGAATTTAATTGTTCAATCTATTAATGATCATCAGATGTTCATGGAGACATTTAAAGGGTTAGTTCACCCAAGAATGAAAATTCATTCATGTTCTACTCACCCTCAAAGCATCCTAGGTGTATGTGACTTTCTTCTTTCGGAATAAACCAAGTTATAATAAATATTGCCCTTGCTATTCCAAGCCTTTCAATGGGGGTAAGCAAGTGTTTGTTGTCAACAGTTCAGAAGATGTGAAATAAAGTGTGCGCATCTGTAATAAAATGTCCCTCACACAGCTCCAGAGGGTGAATAAAGCCCCACTGTAGCAAATGCATGCAGCCTTTGTAAGATAAATATCCATATTTAACTTTTTTTTTCTCACTTCTGCTGACTGTGGGGAATGCGCGGAGCAAGAACAAAACAAAATGCTGGTCATGAATTAGAATGATCTGGTCATGAATTAAAACAAAACAAAATTTTGTAAAGAAAAATATATTTTAGGGTTTTGAAATATGCCAAGAGGAAACTGGTTTTCCTTTGTTAAAGTAAGGAAACGTTGTTTCTTTTGCTCCTACATTTCCCAGAGGTGCGCATGTGCGTGACACAACTTCCACCTGCATGTCATACGCATCCCACAGTCAGCAGATGTTAGAAAAAAGGAGTCCATTACGTTTCAAATCTGGATATTTATTTTACAAAAACACATGGATTTGTTACAGTGGGACTTTATTCACCCCCAGAGCCACGTGAGAGGGGCATTTTATTACAGATGTGCGCACTGTATTTCACGTCTTCTGAACTGTTGACAACAAACTCCCGCTTACCCCATTTAAAGGCTTGGAAGAGCAAGGACAATTTTTTTTGGATTATTCTGAAAGTAGAAAGTCACTTGCACCTAGGATGCTTTGAGGGTGAGTAGAAGATGGACAAATTTTCATTCTTGGGTGAACTAACCCTTTAACAAACATTCTCAAGATTCCACGAAACTCACCAAGCTCATTTGGTATTCAGTCCGTGGTACATCATTGCCTGAGGAAGTCATCCATTAGAGGAGAATGGGAGAGTTGTAAAGGGTTTCCTCACAAACCACTTTATTTTCCTCTTTTCATCCCCTCTGCTCTCTCTTGTGCATCACTTCATTATTCTTAGGGCTATTTTGTAAATGTTTCATCCTCTTTCTTTCTGTCTGTTTTTTTTTTCTTCTTCTCCCTGTCTCCCTTTAAATTAACAAGTATCTTTTAACTTTTGAACAAAAGTGCAGAATTACTGTAGAATAGAATCTCTCTCTCTCTTTACCATTGTACTGTAGAAACACACAAGCCCTATATTGCTGTTACTAGTGAGCTGGCTCACTGTCTACAGTCAAGAGGCAGAATCATAAATGTTGCCTTAAAATCCAAAAAGAAATTAAATTAAGTTACCTTTATATAACATGCATTTAGAAAATAGATAGGGTGAACTTTCATTTCATGCCAGCCTAAAACCCCACATCACATAACACTCTTTCAACATGTCCATCAACACCTGAGAGGTAATCAGGGCAATTTCAACAGTCATTATATCACACACTTGACATTCTAGTATAAAAGTTCAAACAGTAGTGTAGAGTAAAGTATCTAAGCCATTTAATGCACCTTCATTCAAAAACAACAGTCTTAATCCACACCACAAGAGAAAAAGCCAGACAGCAATTACTGAGCTTAATAATTTTTACCCTCTTAGGGGTGAAATAACTCACTTGAAACCACATCAAGAATTATGCATAACTAAGGGCTTACCCAGTTATAAAAAGATAAAGAAATCCTTGAGTTATCTCAAGGGATGTTATGACTTAATGAGATCACTTTGAACTAAATGTGAAAAACATTAACACTGAGTATCTCTAAAAGCTTTAAAAGCACCTTTTTTATCCCATTTCAAACAGCTAGTCTTGTCTTGACCTCAGTAACTCTGGACTGATATTACAAAATTGCCATATCAGGTCAAGACTGGAACGTAATGCTACAGAACAGAAATAATTTTGAAAATACCTGAAAGCATCTAACCTCCCTCAGGTAGAACCAATAGGCAACGGACCTACTAAATGCAGATTCATCATGCATAATTATTAAATTAAGTCACAGTGAGATTCTATAAACTAGATTTCAGTTCTTCAGTTAATTAACTTTGGATTTTTCTAGTAGATTAAAAGGTCAGTGTAAAGCACATCTCTTGTGAAAAGGACACTTATAGTTAAAAATTCTGAAACCAAATGAGTTGCAAATGAGTTTAGCTTGCTATATGAAAATAACTATTGTTGTGAAACTGTGATTTATTGACGTATTCATTCGACTGATTGATTGAATGATTGACTGACTGACTTCCCTGGTTTATTATGCTGTTTTATTAAACAAATAGCACAGACTCCATTCAAGTTTCTCCACTGTTTGGCAACCTTAACTGAACTGTAGATATTACAGTACTGAACTATATTACATTAAATACTGAACTATATTACATTAAAAATATGTTACAATAAATGTTTTCTTCAAAAATAACATTCCCGGTTACTTAACTGTATCCCTGTTCCCTGAGAAAGTGGACCGAGATGCTGCGCTGCTCAGCACATTGGGAAACATCTTAATCATGACCAGCTGTGAATAATGTGTGTAACACGTCAATAGACCTGGAGGTATTATAGCCTCGGTTGATGACGTCATTGGCACTCGCCTGCAACACAGGGCTATTGAATCAAGGACATAAGAGCCCGGAGTAGCATGAACATCCAAACTATAAAATCTTATGAATCTGTGTGGGGAGGACCAACCTGCCGCATCACAAACCTGTTGTAAGGGGGCACCTCTTGCTAAAGCACTAGAGGAGGCCACCCCACTGGTGAAGTGAGCCCTAAGACCTATTGGCAAAACTTGACCATGTGCCTCATAAGCAAGAGCAATAGCATCCCTGACCTAATGAGACATGGTCTGCTTCGTTGCAGCTGCTCCTCTGTTACCACCAACATAACAGACAAACAGTTGTTCTGACTTATGCCACTGGCTAGTGCAGTGGATTTAAGTCAGAAGAGCACGGACTGGACACAGTCTATAAGATTTCTCCTGCTCCAGCGTCATGAACAGCGGAGGGCAGAAGACCTCTAGAATGACCGGATGTACAGTCGAAAATGGAACCTTAGGCAGGTAATCAGGATGAGGATGCAAAATCACTTTCACTATTCCTTGGGCAATGTCTAAGCATGATGGAGAAATAGACAGAGCCTGCATATCCTCAATTCTCTTTTAAAGAAATTATTGCCATGAGAAAAAAAATAAAACATTTTTAGAGTCAGAAGGTTATTAGATGCTGATTCTAAAGGTTCAAATGTGGTTTCAACAAGACCCTCGAGAACAATAGCTAAGTCCCAAAAGGCATCTTGATTTTTACTTTAGGCCTCAGTCGTCTGGCCCCACAAAGGAAGTGAGAGAGCAGAGGGTGTCTCCCAAGTGGCATCCCATCAACCAAGCCATGGTAAGCCGAAAGAGTGGCCACATAGACCTTAAGAGTGGCAGGGCATCTGCCTGTTGATAATTTCTCTTGCATGAAGTCCAGAACTGAACCAATCTGACAGTTGACTGGATCTACATTGTGTACAGCACACCACCTTCCAAAAACACCCCATTTACTGGCATAACTCTGTCTAGTGGAGGAAGCCCTAGCACTTAGAATGTTATCAATAGCATCCGGAAAAAAGCCCTGTGTTTCTCAATTGGTACCATTCAGGGGCCAGACATGAAGATTCCACAGGTCGGGCCTAGTATGCAATATCGTGGAATTTCCTGCGTGGCAAAATTTTTATGTAAAAATATGTGTCCAAATCAATTTGATGAACCAATCATGATGTTGGATTTGCGACACGACCGTCTTGATGGTTAACATCTTGAACATGAGCGCTTTGGCTGTATGGTTTAAGTCTTGAAGATCTAAGATTGGACACACTCCAACACCCTTTTTGGGAACCAGGAAGTATCTGCTGTAATAGCCAGACTCTCTCTTTGGAAGAGGAACATGTTCTTTGGCTTCTTTGCTCAGAAGAGTTTGCACCATTTGTGACAGTACCTGCATCAGCTCTGGTTACATGGAAGTGGAGACCACGCTGTTGAAACGTGGAGGACAGAAATACCCACGCAAGAAATACCTGGCAGAAGTTCTGACTCTCTGAGAGTGGTACCAATTTTAACACTTTCTTTTGAAGGGATGTTAGATGTTCTGTGTCCTGAATGATGGCAGGAAACACTGGAACGTCTAATATTTCACTGGAAACCACTGCCCCCTGAGGCACGAGAGGTGGTGGGGATGGAGGGGTTTTGTGAGGGTAACGGGAAGGGGCGAAAAGATCTCGAACGCGCCCCATCACGTGAGGGACTACCCCCACCAGATTGGGCACCAGACAGACCATCAGGACTTTCTCTTCTTGTTAATGATAGTCCTGAGGTCTGGCTTGGGAGGTTGCTGAACACGGCGAACCTGTCCCCAATCCCTATGAGGGGGAGCATGGTCCGCCACACCCTGCTTTTTAACCTCCCTGGCTTTTGAAGGACCGGGGCGAGGCTGGTAGGCTGAAGGCCCATCCCCTTGAGTGCGGCGAGGAAGGAATTGAACGAATGCTTCTTCATGTTTTTTTTTTCACTTCCTAAAACCTGTTGACAAACCTGTATGCAAATCAAAAGTTGTAGACTACGCTTTTAGCCATGCAGTGTATAAATATGTAGGATATAAATTAGGTTCCATAGTAATTTATGTATTTATCCCAGTCATGCCACAATCCATGTAAATTATCAATTAAGCTGAATCTGAACTCATTACAATCCACCAAAGAGTGAACTCATTAAAATCAACCAGACTCATTGTCTTACAATGGATTTTTAAAACCTAATGTGTCT
This sequence comes from Carassius auratus, assembly GCF_003368295.1. Lineage (NCBI taxonomy): Eukaryota > Metazoa > Chordata > Actinopteri > Cypriniformes > Cyprinidae > Carassius > Carassius auratus. The sequence continues at coordinate 98,483 of NW_020524956.1, read as the reverse complement.
GGACATGAAATGTTCTACACTCCCAGTGATTAGTTATTAAGCTAATTAATGACTTCCACAGCATGCTAATATGTTTTCTCTCTCTCTCTCTCTCTGGGAAGCTATCGTCTTCAAAGACTTACAACAGATATATAGTAGCTAGAATGTCTTTCTTGCTGTGAGGTGGGGAAAAGCAGCATTGTTGTGATGGGATTGTTTGAGGCCAACAATATATTTTGTGTACTAAATACACAGACAAGCATCTTCCCCAGCTCCCCAGCTCATTTTAAAAGATAAACTACTCTTTCATTTGTAATATACATTGATGAATCACGCACAATAAGACCAGGGATAATTATTTAGAAAGCGTCCATACAGTTCTGGTTTCATTACAACTTATCTCTTTTCCAGATTTTTTGACAGATAAAATCTGTAATAGCCACAATATCACAATTCTGTACCATCAATTGATAAAAACGAACAAAAAAATATATATTTGCATTATTGCACTTACAATACAAATTTATGGGGCAAGAAATTGCATCAGTGTGCATGTTAAAACAAACACTTGTTTCTAAAGTACACGTTAATGTGTGAGAGTAGTGTGAAGTAATCACTTACTAATCTTGATAACTTGAGGCCTTTTTTAGAAAGAATAGTTTTTCAAAGCTGGTGTTGTACAGCAAAGACACCCACATCCACACAGATTGAATGTTCGAACATCTAATATTCTATAAATATGACAACAGTCCCTGCATTTATTCACTAGGACTTAAACTTCCATCTGTATGTTTTCAAAACACTGATTCTGTCAATGAGCTTATGCTCATCTCCGTCTGCTCATCACTTCAGCATTCTTGTGTTTTTAGCATACATATCCTCTTCATCTCTGAGTCCAAAGTTTATGGCAATAATAGCAAATAATGATTTTAAAAAGAAGCTTGATCACTGGGATACATCTAGAACCTCAAGGGCGAGCTCAACCTTCAGCCTCCAAGTTCTGGATGAAAAAAATCCTCAAAAATGGGTGTTGGGTGTTTAAAAAGGGCAATTGTCCTTCACAATTCAATACAAACTCACATTCAGATCTGGCTCCACTCTGATACCTAACATCCATTTTCAAATCAATTCATGATCCAATCAACTCCAGATGTATAAATTCAAAGTGCCATCTTGTTTTGTTTTTAATATCCAAAAATATACCACATTAAATAAATAAATGAAAAAAAAAAAAAAACACACATTAATAATAGTTCTTAATGCTGTATCATGTTCAGTTTACATGTTTACATAAAGTATATTTCAGAGGAATACTAATTACATCTAAAAAGCTCAATACATTATTGTTCGTTCAGTGTGTCTTTGATAAAAGACTAAAGGTGCAGTCACATTTAGCAAGTTAGTGTGAAAGATGTCTTCATGGAGATTTCACAACAGTTTCAAGTTGGTCATGTGGATTTGTGGCAATAAGCTCCAGAAACCTGCTTGGTTTTGAAAGTGACTGCTGTATGAGCTGTGCGTCATATATTGCTACACTTTAGACAATAATCATTTGACCCTTTTCTCCAACAGCAAAATTTTGCTAATGTGGCCAAATTAAGTCCACTATTTGGACGTCCAACCATGACCCAACTTCTTACGTCATCTTGATGTTCAACATTTGACCTTTAAACTGGGTAATTTTTTTGGACGTCATTTGGACCGAATTTGGGTGTCCAAAAATTACATGAAAAAGACGTCACTCCGACGGCACATTGCGCAGTGGGTGCACCCAGGGGCGCTGCACAAGATCCCGGACCCTATGCATAATTTAATTAAAAGGATCATTCACCCAAAAATGAAAATTACTCACCCTCAAGTTGCTTCAAAGCTGTTTAAGTTTCTTTCTTCTGTTGAACACAAAAGAACATAAAAATAATGAACTAATCAGAATTTAATATGGATATTACAGCAAATACAAACTAATACAAAAGAGAAAATAAAAGTAGGAAATGTTTATAAATGCATTATGCCCTTTTGTCCACAGTCATGCTTTAATACACCAGTGCTTACCTATGCTGTCTGCACTAGAATGTGAAATACAATGTATTTCATCATACAATAAAGAAGGATTTCTCCTCTTCAGGGGAAAAGATGGTCCCCTTTTTTGTTAAACTAAATGATATTTAGAAAAAGAGAAGAAGAAGCTCTCTGTGTCTCTGCAGACATTAATAATTCTCAGGAAGAATATACAGTTATCCATTTTCCACCATCAAAGCTGATTCTCACACAACAGGAAGACAAATGTATTAAGTGCTGTTGGGATGTAGGAATGTTTCCAGGCTGCACACTAATGCATTTTAAGACATGATCCATGAGCAAATTCCAAGTATCTTTAACCCCCAACAGGTTTTTCACATCAAAAATATGCATCACCTTATATATTACTGTATATTTGCAACTGTTATACTCATAAACCTTATAAACACACACAAGGTTATGTGCACCTGCTTTCTCACAGTCCCTGGATTCACCATGTTAAAGTGCACCTGTTGACAAAACTTGTATGCTCAGATTTGTATGTTCTGATAGCAGTGGTTTGGGACTGTGACTTTTGACCTGTACCACTGGTTGTTATATGCAGCAGTTTTTCTGGATTCAAAGATGATTCTCTGAGCTTTCTGCATGGTTTTAATGCAGTAAGTGCTCCCACTCTGAACCATATGCAAACCTGAGCACTTTATAAGTAAAAAAGGAGACTTACAGCCATTTTAACTTCTTTGTGAATGGAGCTCAAGGTCTTTCTTTCCTATAGTTACAGTACCTTTCACTATGATACAGGAATCAGTCTATTATGATGCTTGCAGGTACTCCAACTCTTCTAGTTATTCTAGCATCTCCAAATCTCACAGGAAATGAAAAAAAGACATCCTCTACTAATTCCTAACATACCGTAAATGTTTAAATGACATTCACAAACTTTAAGGACTTTTTTTTTTTTTTTTTTTTTACACCATAACAGGAATGGTATATTAAAGGTATAGTTCACCCCCCCCCCCCCCAAAAAAAATAAAATAAATAAATAAATAAATAAATAAATAAATATATAAATAAATAAAAATAAAAATAATAATAATAATTAATAATAATAATTTTACTCACCCCTTTGTCATTTCAAAGCCATAAGAATATCTCATTGAAATAGTTACACTACTTATTACATTTTAAATAGGTCAACTTGTTATCTGTAACCTCTTACATTACCAAAGTAACACTGTTTATAGAATATAATTTCTATTAATGACTAAATGCTCTACACTGTGTAAGAAAAAAAAAGGAAAAAAAGAAAAGTTATATTTCATATTGGATTCTATGCATTACATTACTTTTGTTTTGTTTGCAAAATTTATTAATGATTTCTAAGTGAAAACTATTAACTACACCACATTTTTGTCTTGCAAGTTATTACAATTTAAAAAAATAATAATAAAAAATAAAAGCCTGACGATACTAAACAGAAGTTTCAGTGACTTCACAGCACACTAATGGAAAATGACCTAAAGGATTTTTACATGACCGGTTGAGTTATTCCTGTCTCACAGAGAGAATGAAGATTTAATGGGGTGTGAGATGCAGTACCCTTTCATTTTTTACTCTACAGTCACACTAACAGAGAACTGGAGAGGCATCTATTGCAAATCCTTCATTATAAGATCTCTATTGCCCTTCCTTGCTGAAGAGACCCATTATTCGATGTTCTGTTTCTAGTAAGGTGGAGATATATATATATATATATATATATATATATATTGTCTGATATATACACACGCATGTATGTGCATTTATATATATAAATATACAGAAATGTACGTTATATAAACAACTTTTTTTGGATGTGATTAATCGATTTGACAGACTTACATTAAATGTTACCTATGCATGGACCACATCTCCTACATTATCAGTGTTATGCATATTGCATACCACCTGTTACAGTAATAAAAGGCAAAATTGATCAATTCTGTATCTCTTTATTTGTGCATCATAACACACTGAGGTTAATTTGTACAGCTTACAATAACGCATATTAAAAAGTGAAGGGGCAGTGTAACTCGCTCGTTGACACGGAAAATTTGTAGGTTCTGCACCGATCCATTTGTAAATTGCAGATGAGACTCGAGAGATTTATCATTTTTAAACTGATCAGAGGTGTACGCTCTGACACTAAAAACAAGGTAAGAAAACACATTGGGGAAGGTTACGAGTGGCAGCTCTTTAAGATCATCCGACCACTCTTTGTGTTCGTGCAGATTGAGTTCGTTCATTGTCTTGATTTTTTTTCTAAATACCGCATCTTTGCTTCCTTGTTGAGTTTTTCTTAATATGTAATCTTACACTTGATCTGTATGTCATGTCACTTTCACTTTCACTTTTACTGATAAGCGTGTCCCAAAAAATGGCCGCGACTACCCAGAATGCAATGCGCAGTGACGTAGTTTCCCAAGCTCTATTGTTTGGTTGTCGTTGTTATGGATCACGATTACTCTTTGGCGAGTATAGAAGTGCCAGTAAAACGTAAGCGTCCATATTCGGATACACGCAGACTGTGTGACAAACTGAGGAATAAAACCAGGATAAATATCGGCCAGGCGTTTACGAGATGGAGAGAGCTGCGCGAAAATCTTGGACTTGACAGAGACTCTGCTCTCGCGAGTGTATTGATAGACAGGAAAGCAAATCAATTATTTCTTTTGTTATTGTACAAGTAACGTAATAGTTACAGTAAAGATGATTTTAATAGATATGAATTACACCACATGCCTGTACATTCTGTCACTGTAGAATTTTTTTATCAATAACGTTACCTGTGAGAAAATAACATAACGTGGCAAATGGACTGTTTCAGTTTCAATAATAGCACTTATAAACAAAGTTATATTGCTCTTTGTACTAAGGTAAGGATTTTTATCACGTGTGTGACCGAGATTATGGCAGTACAATTAAATACAATCGGATATGTGTTGTTAAAAATATATTTACTCATTACTTGCAAATTTTCGTTCAAATTTACTTTTTGAACGATTGGTTTGAGCATGTTAAACAACACGGCATTAACCATAAACACGTAGCCATTTAGCCTCCTTGTTAGTGCGTCCGCCTCCCATGCCGAAGACCCAAGTTCTAGCCCCACTTGGAGTGAGTGCAAGGAGCGTCAGAGAGGACCCGGGAGAGAGGGGTATTACATAAAATAATATGATCAGATATACGGGTAATACAAAAACGAATAAATTACCTCATCCGTGATCATGATTCGTTTATCCAATTTAGATACATTGCTATGGTGAAAACGCATTAAAAACGACATATTCCATCGTCACCTGCTTCATAGCATCATCAAGCTTCGTTTTTGTTATTGTTGGAAATGCGCCCTCTTGTGCTCAATTACAAAAATCGCATATTGCAGCTTTAAGAGAGCAGTGGGCAGCATTAAGGGTGAGAATATTGTCTATTTTTCTCTCAGACTTTTACTCTATTCAAAAAACCTAGTGGGCTGCCTTTGAAAAATGGTCCCGAGTAAGAGAAGGGAAAATTATTGCTGATTACCACACAGTACCTCTGTAAAAATCAGTGCCTGTTTATAAAGACACGATGAGTCAGTAGACTGAGTCATACTGGTAAAAACAAGCAGATGAACTCAGGATGAAAGGTGACTGGAAAGGAGAGATATGGACATACACTGGTCTAGAGAAGCTAAAAAATGGTGGTAAGACAACACATGGGGAAATAAAGAGGTCCGAGCTGGTTTATCATTGTAAGCAGGTTCATTCCTCTATGATGTACAGACAGTCTAAGTGGCAGAAAAAGATGTTCCCCGTAGGATTCCTTTTATATAGACTTTCAAACACACACACAGACACACACACACACAATGACACAAAGTGAATTTCTCAAAAAAAACAAAACAAAAAACAAAACAATGGTATTGCGAAAGACAAAACCGTCAAACTGATTGACATGGAGGTCAAAGAGGACTCTTTGTCACAGACATACACATATACAATAAGTAGTGAAATTGTGTCTATTATTATTATTATTATTACAACTATTAATATCCTATATACATATCTATCTATCTATCTATCTATCTATCTATCTATCTATCTATCTAACACTAAGTCATTTTATAGTAGGCCTATATTTTTCACCAGTGACCATTTTTGAGGGCCCTGAAAAGCATGACATATATTTGTGCATATATTTTTGTTTCACAGCTCAGTATAGATGCTCCGAAGGCCTTTGAATTTTATAAGGATCGAAGTGTGCCATATAGTCATGTCAACTGTCAGTTTGGTCAATATATTTTTCAGAAACAAAGAAAATATTAAAAAAAACTTTTAAAATGCACTCTAAAGACCTTTTCAAATTGAAATTGTTTCTCAGGGGGGCGTAATGGATTTTCACCATTTACGGGGGATAGTCAGTGATTTTATTGCCGTCTGAATCCAGATTGTCTGTGTTTTTCTTGAACCACCCATGTAAAAATCCCCAGCTTAAATAATTGCTGTTTTTGACAAACACAAGGTCATGTGGTGATTTTATTACTGTCCGAATCCACATCTTTGAGTTTACAGAAAGTAATCAATTCAAAATTAATTGTTTTAATCTTTTTGTCCAGTGCAGAGAACACATTTTCTTACTGTACAGTACTACTCATAGCATGTAGCAACAATCTGCATGATTAGGGACTCCAGTTATGAACAAACAATGAACAACCTCAAGTGATACAAGTTGACTTTATTAACAACACTAAACACCAAACAAGTCTAACATACACACACATACATACAGTGGGCATAAGAAAAAGGGTTAAAGCTTTAGCAATATAGAGAAGAGAAATGAAGACATGAAGCTATCATACAGTTTTATATTCAGAAGATCCACAGATTCCACTTCAAGCTATTATGCCTAAATATTACAACGGGCTGCATTAATGAGGAACGTGCTCGCACAGTTGGCTCTCGGAGAAAATAAGGAGGCTGATTGTGCTTCTCCATATATCTGCCGGACAGATTGGAGATTGTTCTTCCTATCTCTACCCATGTTCTTCAATGTGAATTGTATCACAAGCCTGTCTGTGTAATATATATTTATATGTATGTATGTATGTATAGTATGTATATATGTATGTATGTATGTATGTATGTATGTGTATATATATCAAAGCAGTCACAGACCCTCTCTCAGGCACTCAGTGTAGGCCTTCCTTCTAATTAAAATACAACTATCAGAGGGAAGCTAGTACTTGTTGAGTCTTATTGAAATTAGCAGCCCTGCCTCCCAGGAGACCGCGCGTCAGAGGTATAATTAGCTGACACAGGTCCAATTAGGAGAAAGAGCTAATGCTTATTGCTTGCAGCTCAAAGCAATGCTAACAGATACACCCCCTCCAAACAAAATTATTTGGAAAAGCTTCGACTAGAGAATACATTGATGTGAATTGTATTCAAAGAGGCACTCATATCATCTCTGAAATGTGTTTGAGAAGTAAATGTGCTGAGAATCTCTGCTTTCATAGCTAACTAGGTTGTTTTTGCGAATGTAAAAACATGGCTGTGGCGACATTTCTGCAAAATTATATAAAGTTGTTTCTTGCATGTTTCATGACACTTTCCAAGCATTGAGAAGTGCAAAAACGATACCACCTACACAAAATTCTACCCTAAACCTAACCAATAATGTTATCAAAAGCCAGTGCGAGATAAAAATGGAACAACTGTGATTTAGCTTGCTTCTACATGATTTAGTTCTTTATGAATCATGCTTCATAAGTCTTCATAAGACTCTTACTCTGGGAGATTCATCAAACCTGGCTCGGCTGATGAATGGGACATCGCATCCAGCTGGACACCTCCATTTAAGAGGGAAGTCTGCTGCTAGCCAGTGTAAAGGACAGCACAGCAAGCACCCGCCATCACTGGGCAGGACATTTAAAATTCCGAGATGATAGCCTTTAAGGACCTTGTGAGCAAGGTGCTACAGAATAGCTGTTACTTTTATTTTGGTTTTGGGTATAGACACAATCAGATGAGTAAATAAAAACCTGACGACTAAGCCGGGAGAACCTAATTGTGTACATGTGTTCACTGGAGATGACAACACGGTGTGAATTTGCTGTCGGGTCAACCTCCCATTGTGTGGATTGGCTGCTATGGGTCAGTCAGGCAGGGCACTGTCACAACACATTATAATGAGCTGCCAAAATGTGATGTAATGCAATATGACTGGAGGTCATTATGGTTCACAACACAACAATCTGCTAATTTCGCCTTGAGTTTGTAGGCAAATTCATCCATATTAAATGCTTTAAGTGATATATATTTTTTAAGCTCCTTCTAAAGTATGTCCTTTTATTTATGTACACACACATTAAAGTCACAATATAAATCATGTATGGGAGCATGTTAAATAATTATTCAATGTTAAATAGATTCACCCAAAATCACAATTTTGTCATAATACTCGTCCGCAAGTTGTACCAAACCTGTACACATTTCTTTCTTCTTTTTTCTTTTTACGAATGTGGGTATCCAGAAAGTTGGTGGTTCCCATTTTACTTCCATAACAATACCAATTCCAACATACCAGCTTAAACTGGATTTTTACATCAGTGGTTTTGCAGGAGGTTCTGTCCTCTGTTCACTTGGGACTGATGTACCTCTCACCAATAATTTAACAGTAGGAGCTTTGAATTTCTTTAAAGAGCCAGTAAGATGAAAATTCTAAGCTTCCTATCACTGTTTATAAGTCCTGTACAACAGGTTTAAATCCATCCAAGGCTAAAAAACATTGTAATTTTGTCAAAATTTCATTTTAAAATTACCTCAATTGTCCGAGATCCCCAAACGGTTCGCGCGAAGCTGTTCAAAAGATTCAGTTTCCTTAAACCCCACCTTTCGGTAGCATACTGTGTTCTGATTGGTCAACTAACATAAGCAGTTTGGATTGATTGTTCCGTACACACCTCCACAGTAAACTATGCGTTAGCATCTGTTTGGGGTGAATTATGTGTTATTCCTCTCACCGCGAAGCAAACAGTAAAATAAAAAACTTGAACAGTCTCGCTGCTTTTTCTTCTGTGTGGGTGTATTCAAGCCGCTCGCTTCAGTTTAAATCTGAATAGCGCTTTCAGCGTGGGGGCGTGGTCACATTAGAAGGGAGACATGAAAAACAGACATCGCGTTGTTTTCATATGGATTACTTTATCACAGAATATCTGTTTAGTTTTAAAGTAGAGATGTCAAGCTTTCTATAGATATCTCTCTCATGTCTCTTCGTTGAGTATTCACGGTTTGTACATGACGATCAGCACAAACAAAGGCTGCAGACAGCACACATACTGATAAGACGCTCGGGAGAAAACAGACACATAACTTCATAATCATACTTGCGTTGTGATTCGAAGATGCTCGTTGTTCTAAATAAAGTTGGTAATGAACCCTCTTTTATGGCCAAACGCTTTAAAAATCCCGCTGTACTCACCGAGATTAGAAAAGCAGTCATCAGTGAAATGTTGTGAACACAACAAAAGGGATTTGTTGTACTGCTCTGGTATTGTGGTAAAAATGAATTTTAGCCATTGGTTCTTCTGATCTTCATTCTTTGGCAGTGAAAATAAAACAAACTTGCCTGTACAATTAAAAACACACTGTCTCCTCGACATGATGCTATCACACCAACCAGAGCGTCTGTGTGGGGGGTGGGGCAGGTCAGAGTTCCGTTTCTCTCAAGACGGTAGGCGGAGATTATTATGCAAAGTGTTCCTAGTGACATACATAGAGATGGACAAAAGATTTGAAATCTATAACGACTCGTTTCAGCGATTCAGAGTCGACTCCTTACTTTAGAAGCCAATAACTTTCTAAATCGTGTACTTTTTGGTTTAATTACTTTGCACATTGTTTACACTGATGGACAGCTACATCATACACTGTAATACAGGTAATGTTTGATTTCCCATTTGTGTGGCTCTTTAAAACACTGATCAGAAACTGACAAGCCCATAGAACCCAAACAGAGGCATGCTTTATGTATAAAAGGCAAAAGTGATAAGAATCTGTGCGTGGGAAAAGGATGATAGTGCTAGGACATGTCTCTGAAATCTCCCAAAGGCATGAGCTGCCATCATGTTTATACAACCCCCACACAACACACAGTGCTGTAGCTGTCACTAGACTCCCTGACAGGTAAAACCATCCATTAATGTAAATGGCTACTGCTTCCTTGTCACCAAAGTATTTATGATAAACCAGTACAGTGATGCTGTAGATGTCACAATCAGCACTGGTCAGCAATAGTCAAGAAGATTAATCAAGAGAAGTTTAAATTAAAGCCTCTGGTCAAATACTTATTGATAAAGAAATATATATATATATATATATATATATATATATTATTGTATTAATTTTTTTTTTTTTTAAGTTAGTATGTAATGTTGCTGTTAGAGCATGAACAATGTCTGCAAAGTTACAATGCTCAGAGTTCAATGCAAAGGGAGATGTTTTTTTTTCAAAGAAAACGCTGTTTAAGGACTACAAAAAATGGCTGGTAGGTATGACAATAAGCTTCTTCTTGGGTTTGTGACATAATTAATCATGACGTTTACATAAACCCCATCCCCAGGAACATGCAACTACCCATAATGGTAATGGGTCGTGATGTTTCCAGACAACGTGCACTAGGCTGTTTGCAAGTAACAAACACACTGAGCCTGTTAACCAATCAGAGACCATTGCATATGGAACTCAACAAACCATTTTGTTCAACAACAAACTTACAGGTTAAACACCGCCTCCACAGAAGAACATCAATGCTTAATTCTGTAGCCCCAGAACAACCAAGAAATAAACATGTCGTTAAATATCGCAAAATACTGTGCAGTGCCTGGTTGTGGAAGAACACAGTCGTTTCACAACCTTCCTTCAGATTCAAATATGAGAAATGCGTGGTTGAACTTTAAATTAAGTTTCAGCTCATTTGAGTAAAATATTGGGCGTTTGTTTCGCTTCATTTCACTGTGGATTCTTTTGTAAACAAGTAATAGTCTGACGCTGTATTTGCAGAAAGACTGAGATTAAAAAGCAATGCTGTTCCATCTATACCGGATAAGACAGGAATAGTGCAGCAAATATTTGTATTGTGTGTCAGTATTGCTTTTTTAGAGAACGCTTGATATGTCATGAATATGTGTACGTCTAACTAAAGTCACAAAAGGCTCCAACTATGAAGTTAGTTTGTAGTTAGTTTACTATGCAAAACTGTTATCCAATCATAGCAGTGGGCATTTACTTCCCAGTCTTAAATGTGGCCATAAAAACTGAGCATTTCTCAAGCCGGCCTCAAAACCAGATTAGAAAATAGCTTATTACTTATTGATTTTGATGTTTTCGAAGTTAAAAACCATGCAAACGTCACAAGTGGACCCCAGACAACAGTATAAAATCCAATTATTTCCCTAAGGCTAACCAATTCTCAACAGTGTCAAAGCATAAAAAGGCAGATAAATAACTTAAAATTATATATACCTTACATAAAATTAACAAGAATTTATATAATTTTTTTTTTTTTTTTTTTTTTTTTTTTTTTAACAGCCTTGTCACAAGTGTACCTAAAGTATGATTCACAGAAAAGTTGCCTCTCCTTTTCAAACGATGAATCAAACATATGATTGTTTTGTGACAGAATGTTGAAATTCAATGCAAACGGTGTTAACAAAGTTCATTCAATAGAACAGCAGCTCATTCTTCTGAAGATAGCATTACTAATGAGGAAAAAAGAGCTGTGGGTCAAAAAGATAGAAATATGACATACAGTAATACAAGTCATTTTTCAGAGAATATCAGTACATGATTGAGAGCTGTGGTTTATGTGAATGTTGTGATGGAACCCACAGCATCATGGGGTGCTCAGGAAGTGTCCTGTTAAATTAGTCACATACAGCACACATAGAGACTGGTGTAGCTGAACACTAGATTTCAGCACGCTTCTGGAGTAGCTCTATCACAACAGCCTAATAGACTGATTCTCTCTCTCTCTCTCTCTCTCTCTTTCTCTCTCTCTCTCTCTCTCTCTCTCTCTCTCTCTCTCTCTCTCTCTCTCTCACTCTCTCTCTCCTCTCTCTCTCTCCTTTGGTAAATGATCCAGCTGCACTATCAGCATACTGTAACTTCACCTTGCCAGGAGGAAAAGTTTCATCATTCTAGACTGAAGTTCTCAAGTTATACACAGAATGATCTATATGCATGTGTGTGTTTGTGTTTGTGTGTGTGTGTGTGTGTGTGTGTGTGTGTGTGTGTGTGTGTGGAACCTACATCACGACATAGACAGTTCTGAGTGTTGTCAAATGGTTACATGATGTTGATTTAAAAATAACACAGCCTTCTGCTGATTTTTTTTTTTTTTAGTTTGTTTTTTTGTTTGTTTTATTTATTTTATGTATTTTTTTGTTTGTTTGTTTCTTTTGCTCAGTTCGACATAACATCAGCCTTTATCCAGAATTCTACTAAATCTACTGATCAAGTGTTGACGTCTGTCTTTTTGTTAATTCTCTTAGAATTACAGGTTAGCCTATTGCTTAATAAAAGGAGTGCACAATATTCTGAAAAACATAAAAAATAAAAATATGATAGTATACAAAAAAATGTTAAAACTTTAAGCCTTATTCCTTTATTTTTAATATATGATATTCAATATTATTTTTTTTCAATCATTTTATTGATCATAAAATACAGTATATAAAGGATGATTATCAATGCAGTATCAATCATCTAACCTACTTTATATACACTACTGTTCAAAGGTTAAAAAATGTAATCTAAAAAGCACAGTATAATCAAATTAGTTGTTTAAACAATTAAAGATTATATATATATATATATATATATATATATATATATATTTAACCAATAATATTAAATATTATTACAATTTAAAATAACAGTTTTTTACTTTAAAATGTAGTTTTTTTTTTAAATTCCTGTACCTTGCTTTGACTTGATCTTAAAGTCTGCGTCAGATTATAACATATTCTGGCCAAGAATGGAACTTTATCAGTAGACAAGACAACAATGTGTTTTTACACAATGCATGGCATAGATGGTCACTGAATATCGATGAGCACTGCCTCTTGTGGTTTATTGCTTTTTGTGTTCAGTGTGCAATGCATGATTTGACTTATTTATAATCTCCAAAGGAATGTAGTTATTTAGCATATATGCGATTATATTTAAGGTTGGAGTGCATGGGCTGTTTTACAATCGCTTCAAACTGCTTTCATTTCAGAGTCTGAACTATCCTTTTTTTTTTTTTTTTATCACCCTGGATTATCTATATTGTTATGTACCTCACATCCACCCCTTCTGCATGTTGCCATAGCGTTCTGGAACTGAGCATGTTGCATGAGCAAGAAATAAATAAGAGATTCACAGCCATGAACAGGCATAGCATCACTCAGAACAGAGTGAATAGCCAGTCTGGCTGCTCTCTATATGGAAACCTTTTCTTGGTAGAGAATCTGCGATTTGTACTCTTGAGGCAGCTGTGATGAAACCAGGTCCAAGAGCAACACTGTGTTAGACAGTAAACACCGTGTTTAGGAATTCCATTTTTCATTTATCTTCGCCCTAGATACTGATGAGTCTGTTTCTAATATTGTTTCTGTGATCAAATAATGAAACGTGGATGTTTGCAGTCAGGATAAACAGTCAGAAACTGACAACTGTTCAAAAGTGCATCCACAAACATAAACATGAATAAAATAAGCTCTGTTCAAAAACATTAAGAGGTACCTTTCTGTAAATTGCCTTTGAAGGCAGCTCCCTTGTATGGTCCCTTTTTTTTTTTTTTTTTGTTGGCAGTTTTATTGCAGCTCTTAAAGTAATTCCAGTAAAATCTGATTTTAGCAGTTTGATACAGAATCTGAGAAAAATATATAACTTAGCAAATTAGCATTACTTAGAAAAAATATATACTTTGCAAACCACAAACACATGAGAAAAAAACAAAAAAGGTAATATGTGATATATTATTTTACAATTCACAATTGTCAGAAGTATGCCTATAATGACGTAACGTCTTCTTGACTGGTAGCTCTCTAGGTTTTAAAATAGAGCTACTCTAATGTGACAATACCATCATCAGATATGGTCATAAGAGTCAATCAAGTATGAGCGATGTATAATATTATCCATTTTATGATCTTGAAGGTGCTTTTCACCAGCAATATTTGAATCTGAATATGAAACTGAGGCACACTTAACAGAATTGCTTCCCCATAGGACATAAGCGGGTGAGCCCACTTGTGTCAAACTGTGGCACAATGCCTCCAACACCATTCAGTCTTTTACATTTATTCTGTCTCCAGTCGTATTTGAGTCTGGAGTATTTCATAAGAAATATCGTTGTCATTGAGTAGGATTATTAATGTGATAACCGCTTGTAGATGTGATGAATGCAGATGATGAAAGATAATATAATAAGGAACCTACAGAATACCATAAAAAAAGGAATATCAATTCCTTGTCTTAAATATTTGACGTATATCTGAGCCACGTCATAGATTATCTTCTGGCTATACAAATGAAAAGGCTTTGATTGTGGTGGATCTCACACATTTCCCTTGGATTTATGATAGATGGAAGTCATTCCATCCATTCCAGATAATGCAGGTTATATTTTAGGGATTTCCATGGGTCTCAAGTGCTCTCTTGTCGTTCATCAAATTCTGAAGCATGTTCTATAAATCTGGACTTACTGTCAGAATCATTCATTCAGCCTTAAGGGAAGAACACCAGCATGTGAGGAACAAGGAAAGGTAATGTGTGCAAAGAGTGATGTTCATTTGGTTTAAAAAAATAATAATAAACTAGTCAAGGATGAGAGAACTGACCTTCAAGTGCAGAAGGAGGACAGTTACTTTTTACATTCTAAAGCTGTAAAAACAGTGACTCACACAACAGATCAAGCATAAATATATATTTTTAGAAATCATTGTGACATACCTTTGATTAGTTATATTTATAAATTATTAAACTAAATTATTAAATTATTAAAATATACATTTTGAAAACATTCTGCACTTTCCATTGAACATTATTGCATTATTCCTAAGTTATACAACCAAGTATAGTTATTTATTAAACAAATAATCTGTTCCAATTTAAAGCCATTAATAAATTTGGGTCAAAACTGAATACATTTTATTGTACAGTCACAGAGAAAGGGAAGAGGAAATTTGTTGGCCTCCAGCTCTTGAGTCAGTAGCGTGCATCAGAGATCTTAGTGGAAATGTCCTGATGTCCCTGACAGGCATTTTTGTTGGCTTGGCCTCACTTTGCTTTGCGGCTCATTTCCACACAACTAATTTTCACCCTTTGTTCACACTACAATGCATCATCAGAACGACTCATAATTACACAGGCAATCAAAGTGCAGTCCATCTCGACTGATATTTCACTATTTATAGGATGTTAATATTTCAAAGACCTGAATCACAAACAGCTCTGTCCACAAGTAATTAGAATTAATGTGTCTGATCTAAATCGGCTCTCATTTACTCTATGACTGAGATACATTTGTCAGCAGTGCAACACAATACTTGACCCATCTGCTCATTTGCAGAGCTCTCATGATGAGATTTGGGTCTACTTAGTTTTATTGTCATTGATGCCATACAGACTAGATGAAATGTAGGTTTCAGTGACCTTGCAGATGCTTTGCATTTACTGTACATTATTCATTTTGTATTTACTAGCATGTGTGCTCTCTGCGAATTGAACGCATGACTATTCTTCATGATGTGTCTTGTTCTGTTAGAGCTATTTGATCCCATACTAAAAGTATATCCATAGACAAGATGGAGGTTGATAGTAGTGTGTTTTATTCAAATATTTGGGCAAAACAGTGGATGCTAGAATTTTAAGGGGAATAATAACAACATTTATTCTGAAAGTTTAGTTCCATAACACGTTTGTACATTATATTACTTAGATCTAGCTGAGCAGTACTCATTGCACTTAGGAGACTTCTATTGAAACATGCAACAAAATAATTGGCTTTGGGTTCTCCAATCACCTGCTGTCATTGGCTCCGATTCAGTATCTAGAGGAGCTATTAGCGGGAATTAGGAGACCAAGTAACACACAAAAAAACTGATTTGTGCCACTTTATCCTCAAGCATGCTTTCAAGTTAACCATACTCCATGAGCCATGATCCAAGGCTACTGGATGTAGATAACTGAGGCTGTCAGTCTGTTTTAGGTTATAGCACTTACTTAATGCAACCCATAGCTTGTCAAAAGCCAAAATAACTTTAACATTATAACCCGTAATTAGGAAATCCTGAGACAAAGCATTTTCATGAAATGCTGACACTGCAATTCTGCCACAACAACTGTCAAGATTTTTCATCTTTTTGTCCTGCTATATAGCCAAAATGAAGGTATCTGCAGTTCAACACAATCTCTATTCAGCTCCTGAACCACCTGATAATCTGTGAAAATGTCACTGCACTAGCTGATATATAAAGGCTAGATTTTGGGAGATTTCTTGTACTTAGCAAGGTCTATTCTAGTTCTCACAAAGTGATGCTCATTCTAATTAAGGGGGACCAAAAAAAAAATAAATAAAAAAAAAATATATATATATATATTTGTATTACATTTTATAGTTTCTGCAAACTGAAATGTTTTCCTGCCAGAGTAGTGCCATTTCAGATGATGTGTAGAAAAGAGATTACAAAGAAGCAGAGGAATATTGGGAAAAATCTATCTCATTCCCTAGACCTAAGATATTTTGACATTTGGTTCAAAAGTTGGTCAGCCTTAACTCTGAAAGCTTTAGATAAATGTCAGGTCATATAATGTAATGTAGAGCTGTGATATTAACTGTTCTGCTTACTGAATTTACAATTATTCCTGCTTGATTTTCTCACAAGGTGTGTGATTATTGATAAAAATACATATGTAGACGCCAGCCTTTACAAGCTGTGCATTTCCCAAAGCATTATAAGCCTAAGTAGATTGTCAAACTATTACCACTAAGGTCCTTTTTTAAGGTCCCATATAGTTAAGCTTGTCCACCAGCTCTATACAGGTTGACCAAACTGTTCCCAGTGCCTGATCAACCATCCAAACCATCTTGCACCAGCACAAAACTATGTGAAATGGTTATATATATATATATATATATATATATATATATATATATATATATATATATATATATATATATATATATATATATATATATATATATATTACATATCTATCTAATTATCACCAATCTAATTAAATTTTCCTGGTCAGTACTGAAAATATTTTGTTTTTGGATGTACATGGATGGACTTCTTTAGCTCCAGAGAAATGTTAACCTCTACTGTAGGAATGCATGTCTAAAATTACAGTGTGCATTATGGTTTTCAGTAAGGAAGATGCATATATGATTTTTATTTCATCTTGTTCCAAGCTTTTGAAAAGCCTATGTTCTCAGTACTTCCTAATATTGATCTTATTACCAATATATATTGACAATCTATTACTCCTGGACTCCCACAAGCTAAATTGTTCCACATCTCCTTCATGTTCATAAATGAACCTGACATGAGGTCCTAATTACTGCATTGCATATAGTCTTTTAATACCAGTCAAAAGAAAATTAATTTGCTCAAAAGCTTAGGCAGGATTTCCCTTTTTATGCCGCTTGCATTTTTCACAAAAGGATAAGATGCATTAATGGGTTGTATGCACCATAGATTTCTAATTATTTTTAAGCAGACACAGAGGATAAATTATGTGTGGTCAGAGTGTCTGGGGGCTTATTGTAATCAACATCCCTATTGATCAGCTGCCCAGGCTCCCAAAGTAATCTATTTTAAGTACACTCTCAGTAGCGCCCACATCAGGTCTTCCCTTATTGTATTGTATTGTATTGTAATTGCATTGGCTGTACTCCATTCTGAGCTGCAGGGAGGAAAGGGAAGAGCGGCACAATTTTGATTCTTACTCTCTATTCTCAAATTAGTACTTTTCCTAATATGTTCCTTTTTTTGTTGTTGTTGTTTAATTAAAAATTAATTCAAGACGTAGTCAACCAGACAATGAACATTATTAACAGCAATTATTATATGATGCAGTCACACTTGTAGCGATATTTGTTTGGAGCTTGTGTAAATCCTAGTTACCACGGGATGTAAATCCTGGGGCAAGACATAGAAACAAATAGAGACATCATTAAAATAGCTGCTGTCCCAGAAAATGAAAATTTATTATTTTTACCTAAGCTAAAGAATAAGAATACACATTTGATCAGATACAACTGCAGTCACAATTTAAGAGATACATTAGGCTATTCCAGAGTTTGGGAGCCAAATGTGAAAAAGCTCTACCTCCTTTAGTGGACTTTGCTATCCTAGGAACTACCAAAAGTCCAGCGTTTTGTGACCTTAGGGAGCGTGATGGATTGTAACGTGGTAGAAGGCTAGTTAGGTACGCAGGAGCTAAACCATTTAGGGCCTTATAGGCAAGTAATGATAATTTGTGACTGATACAGAACTTGGTAAGGCCTCTAGCTACTGCATTTTGGACTACCTGTAGCTTGTTTATTGAAGATATCTGTCTAATTAATATCTGCACATTTCTAACAAAATAGCTGTGATATATATATATATATATATATATATATATATATATATATATATATATATATATATATATATATATATATATATATATATATATACAGTATTGTTCAAAATAATAGCAGTACAATGTGACTAACCAGAATAATCAAGGTTTTTCGTATATTTTTTTATTGCTACGTGGCAAACAAGTTACCAGTAGGTTCAGTAGATTCTCAGAAAACAAATGAGACCCAGCATTCATGATATGCACGCTCTTAAGGCTGTGCAATTGGGCAATTAGTTGAATTAGTTGAAAGGGGTGTGTTCAAAAAAATAGCAGTGTGGCATTCAATCACTGAGGTCATCAATTTTGTGAAGAAACAGGTGTGAATCAGGTGGCCCCTATTTAAGGATGAAGCCAACACTTGTTGAACATGCATTTGAAAGCTGAGGAAAATGGGTCGTTCAAGACATTGTTCAGAAGAACAGCGTACTTTGATTAAAAAGTTGATTAGAGAGGGGAAAACCTATAAAGAGGTGCAAAAAATGATAGGCTGTTCAGCTAAAATGATCTCCAATGCCTTAAAATGGAGAGCAAAACCAGAGAGACGTGGAAGAAAACGGAAGACAACCATCAAAATGGATAGAAGAATAACCAGAATGGCAAAGGCTCAGCCAATGATCACCTCCAGGATGATCAAAGACAGTCTGGAGTTACCTGTAAGTACTGTGACAGTTAGAAGACGTCTGTGTGAAGCTAATCTATTTTCAAGAATCACCCGCAAAGTCCCTCTGTTAAAAAAAAGGCATGTGCAGAAGAGGTTACAATTTGCCAAAGAACACATCAACTGGCCTAAAGAGAAATGGAGGAACATTTTGTGGACTGATGAGAGTAAAATTGTTCTTTTTGGGTCCAAGGGCCACAGGCAGTTTGTGAGACGACCCCCAAACTCTGAATTCAAGCCACAGTACACAGTGAAGACAGTGAAGCATGGAGGTGCAAGCATCATGATATGGGCATGTTTCTCCTACTATGGTGTTGGGCCTATTTATCGCATACCAGGGATCATGGATCAGTTTGCATATGTTAAAATACTTGAAGAGGTCATGTTGCCCTATGCTGAAGAGGACATGCCCTTGAAATGGTTGTTTCAACAAGACAATGACCCAAAACACACTAGTAAACGGGCAAAGTCTTGGTTCCAAACCAACAAAATTAATGTTATGGAGTGGCCAGCCCAATCTCCACACCTTAATCCAATTGAGAACTTGTGGGGTGATATCAAAAATGCTGTTTCTGAAGCAAAACCAAGAAATGTGAATGAATTGTGGAATGTTGTTAAAGAATCATGGAGTGGAATAACAGCTGAGAGGTGCCACAAGTTGGTTGACTCCATGCCACACAGATGTCAAGCAGTTTTAAAAAACTGTGGTCATACAACTAAATATTAGTTTAGTGATTCACAGGATTGCTAAATCCCAGAAAAAAAAATGTTTGTACAAAATAGTTTTGAGTTTGTACAGTCAAAGGTAGACACTGCTATTTTTTTGAACACACCCCTTTCAACTAATTGCCCAATTGCACAGCCTTAAGAGCGTGCATATCATGAATGCTGGGTCTTGTTTGTTTTCTGACAATCTACTGAACCTACTGGTAACTTGTTTGCCACGTAGCAATAAAAAATATACTAAAAACCTTGATTATTCTGCTTAGTCACATTGTACTGCTATTATTTTGAACAATACTGTATATATATATATATATATATATATATATATATATATATATATATATATTTTTTTTTTTTTTACAAAAGGCACAAAACAAAATACATTAATGTATATTCAAGCAGATCAATAGTGTGCGAATATGGCCCCTAGAGAACAGTCAAAATTGGACATACCCTGACAATATTTTTTTCTTTTTACAATTTATGTACATGTTTGAGTTTTTGAGAAATTATGTTTATTAAAAAAAAAAAAAAAGTAAACTAGTGTTCCAAGTTCACCCATTTCAGTTCAATTTAATTATATTTATTTATTTTTCAGAGGTGCTTTAAAATGGAGATGCAATGTTTAGCATATGCTTTGGTATGCTAACTGTCAGCACCCATAAAACCCATTTAGAATGCTTCAGTTTATTGTCGTATAGCAGTTGCTTAAAAGCACCAAAATTATTCAGCAATGCATTTTCAGAGGTTCCACATTCAAACTTAAAATCACCTGCCAAGACCAGCATTCCTGCTGTCATGCAAAATCCACAGGTTTATTTGTGAGATAAAATTTGTATTGATTAAATGTAAATATTGTATTTGTGGAGTGTCTCTGAACACTGAAGGGCAGTTAAAAATAGCTGCAGTACAGAAAGGCTCCATAAAATATTGGATGTTGAATGCGGATTGTGAGAATCTACCAATGAGCCTCAACGCTTTGTTTGTCCCACTCTTATGCTTGATTTATTTAAATAAAGACTTTGAGTAATAAAAGGTAAAAGGTTATACTTATTTGTTGAATATATGTCATAAAAGGCTGTGCTTGCCATCCACACACACACACACACACACACACACACGCGCGCACACACACACACACACACACACACACTTTGTCCAGTATTAATAATTTGATGTGCAGTTTTCCCCTGATTCAGTTAAAGGCATAAGTTGTTTGCAGTGTTGGTAAGCCAGGCATATGATTAGGTTTTTCCTTTAATTTAATTTAGAAAACATTTTTGTTCTGTGTTGAGTGCTGAATGTAAATCTATGAGCATCAAATGAGAGATGTAGCCAGTGTGATAATGCTCTTTCTTTTTTTTTCTCTCCCTCTTTATTCTTTGTGGGTTTTCATTTGTGTCTTTGCTCACTGATGTATATAATTAACATTAACATGCTGGGCGGACATCAATTTTCTCACAGCCTCAATATCTTGAAAATAGACAAAATTACACCCTAGAACTAAAATATATTTTTGTAACTAGCTTTGGAACAACCATCATAGTCAGAGCAGCCTTCACAAAGTTAGGGAATATTATGCTCAATATAATGATATCATAATACTCTAACGGCGCTAGCCTGGGAAAAAAAAAAAAGTTCTGGCATTACTATTTTGTATCTTCATAAGGAATAGCATCATAACTCTTTACAACAAGAAAAGTATGAGAAAACAAACACCATGCTCCCCTCCATTCATTGTTTAAATTTAATGAACTTTTCTGACCCATAAACTAAGTTTAAAAAAACAACATATAAGTTCTACCAGAAAGACTCGGGAGATAGAAGAATGTACGAAGCATACATTTATTGACAGCTCAGTGAGCACAATTATAAATTTCTTTGGCGGAAGGCCCCATCCATGGTTCGTAATCCGAGGGTAGCGAATCTGCATTTCCTGCCTGAAGACGAAGGCAGGGGCGCAGCAGACCCCCCTGGAAGGTAAGGACAGGACCATCCTGGTGGTGGTGGGGAGGGTGGAGGTTGTTGTCGCGTCGGCATCTGCGAACTCAAACATGTGTAAGTACGATCTTTTATACAGGAGTATAAAGACGTGATTGGATAATGATGAAGGTAATTAGTGACGAAGTGATTGAGTCTTCCTGGCAGAACTTAGGCTAAAGCTTCCATTTCTTTTTCTGACTCTTAAAGAAAATAATTATTCAGTAGTTGAATTAACTACTTTGTCCTTCTTCTTTTAACTACATTTCACCCATTTCACCCTAATTGTTTAGTTTATCAACTAATGGCATGAGTTATATGAGACACATATAATTGCTGAGGTATGGCTGTAAAGTGCCTAGCTAAATAAATGAAGAAGCCCCTTTTCTCAGCTTGTGAAACTGTGAGTGCAATGACGAGGAAAATAAAAGTTGTTTATTAATCATTTTACTGTAGCTTCCAATTCAAAAATGGTTTGGGCAGCATTTAATGTCCATAACTATGTCTGGATTTTATCAGTGTCATAGTGTGCCACTACGATGACAACTAACCCATAAAACAGTAGGTTCACTGTCATTAAAACCACTTATTAATTCAGGTACACATTAACAAACACTTTACCTTAATTACTGTATTGGCAGCACAGACAGTACGCTCATTATTGAAACAAATTAAACCTTTCCATTCATTATACAGCAAATTAAAGGTTAAGGTGACCCATACCATGGAGAAAATTTATTTGAACTAGTTGAATTACTACATTTAGGTGAATAATTAATGCATCAATCTGGATAGATGTAAGTTAATAGAGAGAAAGAGAGAAGGCTGAGGACCAAAGAGGTTAATCGGCCCTATAAGACATTTGCTGAAGGATGAACAGAACTAGGGCATTAATTTTTTACTAATGTAATGTATAATGTACATTGACTAACTTACATTTTGGACACAATATCGGCAGTTACTTTGTCCAATTTTTATATATTTATTTACTTTTTTTTAACTGAATAAGAGCCTTTGAATGACTTGGTTGAGTAAATTAATCAATTACTCACTCATAAAGATAGTCACTTGTTTTGTTAATGAACATATCAGTGTTTTTAATTAATTATTTAATTAATTAAGTAAATCAATCAATTATTCACACATAAAGACACTGAATCAGTATTAAATCAGTTAATACTTCAGTATAGAGAAAATATAAAAAATATAGGAGACAATATAGCTATTCTGAATCCTTCTACATATGTGACCCTGGACCACAAAACCAGTCTTAAAGGAACACTCCACCGTTTTTTGAAATAGGGCTTATTCACATTATTTCCTACATTTAGATAGGTGGGCAAATGCATTTTTGTGTCAGTGCATGCATTGTTTCAGTTTGACTGGGTCGGCGTTAGCTTAGCTTAGCACAATGAATGGAATCCTTTGTTGCCAGCTAGCATGGCCTGAGTAAAAGTGATCAAAAAAATAAAAACCCACCTAATTACTTCTTGTGGCCTGTGTATTCACAGCGAGTACAAATAGCGATCCAGATTAACACTAGGCGATTTCCTAGGCAGATATTGACTTGGGACTATATTATGGGGAAGCACAGGCGAAGCACTGCTACTTCGGCGCAGAGATATCACGCAACACATGAAATCCCACGACTTCCGTCAACATACCAGCGTGAATAGTAGCAGCCTGGCTATTTTCCTTACAGTACACGAATGGCGATGAACATGGCTGATTTTGAGAGAGACGAAGAGGGTGACTTCTCAGACAGTCAAGAACCAGAACCATACCTATTTGAACCAGAGTTTACAGAAGACGAGCTGTGTGCTTTGGAAATAGAACGACAGTAGGAGACTGCGGTCAAGTCAGCCGCACTTCAGAAAAACACCGTCAAGCCAGCCGCGAGTGAAATTTATATGCGCGTGTATTAGTTGCGATCGCTCAACAGCCTGAGGACGTGAGGATGAGAGCCAACATGAACTGGTGGTGTGAATGTGGGGGAATATGCCAATCTATGCCGACGGAAATAGAGTGTCTGTGCTGTAGAGAGTGGGACATGTTTTTGCCATTGATGACCAGGCTCAACACGTCAGATCAAGATGAGCT
Source organism: Carassius auratus (assembly GCF_003368295.1). Classification (NCBI taxonomy): domain Eukaryota; kingdom Metazoa; phylum Chordata; class Actinopteri; order Cypriniformes; family Cyprinidae; genus Carassius; species Carassius auratus. The sequence goes on along the minus strand of NW_020524956.1, from coordinate 74,321 downwards.
TGCCCGAAGTCGTGTCACATCTACAGAGGATTTCACGGCGCTGATCCATTCTGCAGTACTCGATTTTTTTTTCCGGTGTGACAAAGTGAACTGGAAAAAACGCCCCACGCCGAATGGACCAAATGGACAGCTGTCCACAGAGTAAGTGATTATTTTAATCATGACGCATGTATAGATCGACCCATATTATACCTGTATTCACATAGAGTTGATGTTTTCATGTGTTGCGTGATATCTCTGCGCCGAAGTAGCAGTGCTTCGCCTAAGCAGCAGTGCTTCGCCTGTGCTTCCCCATAATATAGTCCCAAGTCAATATCTGCCTAGGAAATTGCCTAGTGTTAATCTGGATCGCTATTTGTACTCGTTGTTAATACGCAGGCCACAAGAAGTAATTAGGTGGGGTTTTTTTTTTTTTTTGATCACTTTTACTCAGGCCATGCTAGCTGGCAACAAAGGATTCCATTCATTGTGCTAAGCTAAGCTAACGCCGACCCGGTCAAACTAAAACAATGCATGCACTGACACAAAAATGCATTTGCCCACCTATCTAAATGTAGGAAATAATGTGAATAAGCCCTATTTCAAAAAACGGTGGAGTTTTCCTTTAAGTCGCTGGGGTAAACTTTGTATAGGCCAAAATTATTGATTTTTCTTTTATGCCAAAAATCATTAGGATATTAAGTAAAGATCATGTTCCAATAAAATATTTTGTAAATTTCCTACCGCAAATATATCAAAACATACTTTTTGATTTGTAATATGCATTGCTAAGAATTAATTTGGACAAATTCAAAGGCAATTTTCTCCAGATTTTCAAATAGATTCCATATTTTTAAATAGTTGTATCTCGACCAAATAGTGTCCGTTCCTAATAAACCATACATCAATGGGAAGCTTATTTATTTAGCTTTCAGATGGTGTGTAAATTAAGAAGAAAAATTGACACTTAAGACTGGTTTTGTCATCAAGGGTCACATATTTTATTCATTTTAATGCAAAACAACACAAGCCAAAAGTTTAAAAGTAATTTTCCTGTGTCAGTTATTTCATTTTTTTTTTTTTTAATTCTTGTTAATCATTTTTACTTAATTAATTACACAATCATATACATTTTTTAAACATACTACCACGTGTGTAGTCACATGACTCCACCCCACCCAGTCAGCAGCATGGGAGCAACATGGAGGAAACTCAAACAACTGAGCAACAGTAGCATCTTGTACAAAAGAAATATGCAGTGTCCATCGTTTGGACACATTTTGGCTTCAGGCCATCACAACTCAGAAATGATTGCACAGGGCATTCAGGATAAATTAAAGTAGACACAACTGAGACATGAGAAAGTTCTGAAAGAAAAGACTCCAAAAAGACAATGGGAGAGAAACATGTGAGAAACATAGGAGATCTCTTTACTGTCTTGCTGAAATCTCTTGCAAGACTCCATTATAAAAATGTTTTATTGCTCAGAGTTTTTACTACAACAGGGTTTCTCACTTTTAATGGTCTGGGCCAGGTTTCCCGATAACGATTGATCTTAGCGGTAACAGCGTTTTCTACGAGTCATCTTATGATTGTTCGTTATTGTTTCACTTGTGTTACAATATTATATTATATTATATTATATTATATTATATTATAGTATAGTATAGTATAGTATAATATAGTCTATTATATTATATTATATTATATTATATTATATTATATTATATTATATTATATTATATTATACTTTACATAATTATATATAATATACTTTATTAAGTATATTATATATATTAATTATATATAATATATTTTATTATCAAGTGCTACTTAAGTTACAATGCTTTTGGGAAACAGACCGTAATATTAAAGAGCCACACAGATGGGAAATCAAAAATTACCTGTATTACAGTGTATGATGTAGCTGTCCATCTGTGTAAACAATGTGCAAAGTAATTAAACCAAAAAGTACACGATTTATAAAGTTATTGGCTTCTAAAGTAAGGAGTCGACTCTGAATCGCTGAAACGAGTCGTTATAGATTTCAAATCTTTTGCCCATCTCTTTGTACGTCACTAGGAACACTTTGCATAATAATCTCCGCCTACCGTCTTGAGAGAAACGGAATTCTGACATGCCCCACCCCCCACACAGACGCTCTGGTTGGTGTGATAGCATCATGTCGAGGAGACAGTGTGTTTTTAATTGTAAAGGCAAGTTTGTTTTATTTTCACTGCCAAAGAATGAAAATCAGAAGAACCAATGGCTAAAATTCATTTTTACCACAATACCAGAGCAGTACAACAAATCCCTTTTGTTTTGTTCACAACATTTCACTGATGACTGCTTTTCTAATATCGGTGAGTACAGCGGGATTTTTAAAGCGTTTGGCCATAAAAGAGGGTTCATTACCAACTTTATTTAGAACAACGAGCATATCCGAATCACAACGCGAAGTATGATTATGAAGTTATGTGTCTGTTTTCTCCCGAGTGTCTTGTATGCTGTCTGCAGCCTGTCTCCGCTGATCTTCATGTACAAACACGTCATTAAAATGAAGTGTAACTCCGTGAATACTCAACGGAGAGACATGAGAGAGATATCTATAGAAAGCTTTGCATTGAACGTGCTATTCAGATTCAAACTGAAGCGCGCTGTTTGAATACGCCCACACAGAAGAAAAAGCAGCGAGACTGTTCAAGTTTTTTATTTTACTGTTTGCTTCGCGGTGAGAGGAATAAGACATAATTCACCCCAAACAGATGCTAACGCATAGTTTACCGTGGAGGTGTGTGGAACAACCAATCAAAACTGACTATGTTATTTGAACAATCAAAACACAGTATGCTACCGAAAGGTGGGGTTTAAGGAAACTGAATATTTTGAACAGCTTCGCGTAAACTGTTTGGGGATCTCTGAGAATTTAGGTAATTTTAAAATGATATTTTGACAAAATGACAATGTTTTTAACCTTGGATGGATTTAAACCTAATGTACAGGACTTATAAACAGTGATAGGAAGCTTAGAATTTTCATCTTACTGGCTCTTTAAGATCAGTCGTACGATCGCTTTTACGAACTTCTGAGGCTTACGAAGGTTTAGGAAAAAAATGTAGGATTAGAGACATGGAAACAGTTGGACAGGTGAGAGCTAAACAATAGCAGGAAAGTACCTTTAGCTGGGACTCAAACCTATGTTGTCAATTTTCAAACCTATGAGGTGCAGTTGTGCTTTCACGTTGATATGCTGCCCACAAAGCTATGACTCTGACAGAGGTTGCTGTATGCTCAGGATAGTAAAGCTGAGTTCAGACTTCACAAAGTAGTTGGGTCACTGTTCTTTTCACACTGTATGACTATCTTAGCCAGCATTCAGTCACTGCTGTGTTCACACTTTACAATAGGAAGAATCGCCGACAACTAGTGATGTGTCGTTAGTGAACAAATCGTTCTTTTTGAATGACTCTTTTAGGTGAACGAATCGTTCTCGTTCACACAATCCACTGACTCGTATTTCTCGTTCACTGAAGTCCCTCCCTCCCCACAGCAGCGTGGCGCTATTAGTAGCGCATGCGCATCTCGGTGAACCGGGTAACTGAACTGTTACATCCTGTCAAAGTGTTACTCAACCTCGAGCAAATAGCCTTTGAGTATAAGATTTGACAGAGCATGTGATTTGTTGAATATAGTGACCGAATACGCCCTTCAATGAACAAGTTTCACATGAGTCTGAACGAGATCTAGAGATCTTATCGTTCGTGAATGAAATGACTGATCTGATACCAGGGGGGCAGGGTTTCATATTTTTTGGAAGCACCCCCGGTCGCCGCCATTGGCTAGCAGACCCCCACCTGCTGTTAGCATTCAATTGACTGCCATTCATTTTGACGTCACTTTCACAGCGAATAACTTTACATCTGAGGCGTATAAAGACTTAATTTGTCCATTAATTATTTTGAAAGAAACACGAAAATGTAAAAAAGGCTCCATTACCTATTATTATTATTTATTTATTTTTAAGTTTGAGCAGTAGACTCAAGCTAAATTCTGCATTTGATTTTAAAGTAACCTAATTTACCTCTAGGAGAAATATTTGAGATTTTTAAATTTTGAAAAAGAACCTCATGGGCATCACGACTATGGCGTGATGTTGTCAAAGCTGCACAACTCATGGATGGACATGGTAGAAATGTTTTGGAAACCTGCTTCACCTTGTAATCGGTATGTGCACATTAGCTTAATGGACACTGCTATAAAATTCAATAATCTAATTGAGCATGTCTGGGTGGTGACTGACTACTATATTTTTTCAGTTTGTTTTGCTTTTTTATGACTTGTGTTTTTTATTCTCCTTTTCTTGTATGTGCTGTTGTTCTTGTTAAGAACATGTGTTTAAAAGGGTGCTTTATAAATAATATTCATCTGAAGAACAGTAAATACTTTGACAAAAACACAAAAAACTGTTCATATAGCACCTTCTTAATGTAACAATGTGCTTAGCATTACAATGTAACAAAATACTATATTGAGTCATTATTAGGCCCTGTCCAGATGGGGATGGTTTTAGCTCATTTTGTATTGTATAGGCATTTCATCCACACAGATCTGGTGTTTTGGGAGAGTGAAACTGCTGTTTTTTTTTTGTTTTTGTTTTTTTAAACCAGAGTGGATCATTTGAGAATGCAACCCTTGCATTTTCATGTGGACAGCGAATCCGTATATTTTCTGAAATGATGATGTCATCAACCCATGTCTTGCCCTTAGTCAGATACCGCTACGTCATGTAACAGAAACAAAAACATGAACAAACACTGAACAGTTGTCTTTTTTATTAACTAACATTAACACAGATTTATAAATGTATTGTTCCATGTTCGTTTGTATACTGCGTGCAAGGTTTATGTGCATAATCCAAGTCTTCTTCTCCTTTTTTAGTATATCTCTGTGGCAGAATTACAGTGCCACATACTGGTCTGGCATGTAAACTACATTGTTTTGTGTCAGTTTTGTGGTTTCGTGTGGACGCAGATATTTCTTGAGACAAGGGGAAAGAAAATATTTGATAGGGAAAGCTCTGGCTTCATGTCGACGTACCCTTAGAATGCTCTAGAGGTGTTATTAATCTGATATTAGATAAGTAGTTTAAGAGGCATTTCTCCTTTTATTAATTTTGCTACAGTTTGTTAAAGCTTGATGTATAAGATAAACTGTTAATAATATAATAATTAATTTGTGTGTGTGTGTGTGTGTTTATTTTAAATTAAATGAAATATCAATGTGCAGTGTGGGCATTGAGGGTAAGCAAAAATATAGTAAGTGCTTTTACCTCCAGTTGGAATGGGGATCGATGCAGATGATGACTGCGGGGTCCTTGATGGTCCTTGAGCAAAAGAAAGCCACCACACAGGTCCTCACTGATAATAAAAGCTAATTCAAGCCATCTTATTTCATCTCGGGCTGACCTGGATGTCTTAGAGGCTGTCAACAAAGCTTTCTCCCCTTTGATGGAGTTCACAGATGCCCTGTCAGGAGAATAGAATGTGACCATGTTATTTAAGAAGCTTATCCTTCACATCCTTAATTCAAGAGTGCTGGCTGAGGAGGAAGATGACATAGAGCTGACCAAACCAATCAAAACCAGCATCCTTGAGTACCTTAAGAAGAAGTACTCATACCCCATCACAGAGGAGCTACTGGACACAGCCAGTTTTGTTGATCCCAGATCTAAAACCATACATTTATGTGTACCATGTCCCCACCATTTTTATTTTACAAAGGAAGTGATGGCAACTTGAACTGTACCTACTTTGTAACTTCAGAAAATGCAAAAAGCTGAGCTGAGCTGAGCAGCTAATTGGTATCCCCCGTGCTAGATGGTGAGGAAAGTCTCCCGGAATGGTGGGGAAAGCATCATGTACACTTCTCGAAAATAAAAATAAAAAAGAGCTTGTTTTCTGTTCCGGAGGACACATGGTTACATGACTCAGATCCTGCCTGAAACATGAAAGGCTAAACATGTTAGTGTTTCTTAGAAAGACCTTTTTTTGCAATTTGTCCTTTCTTTTTCTACTTCCTAGGTAATGTGACTTTTTTCATAAGACATTCATTTCAAGAAATTTGTGCTTTGATTTGGTTTGTTGAAAGTATTTAATGAGTAACCATAGTTTGTGCATCCTTCAATTATTTTAAAGTCACAAAGATAATAAATGCACTCATTTATTAGAAAGAAAAGAAAAAAAAAGTTTACACTACAGTAACCTTGCCAGTGTTATTTTGATGTGTAGTGTGAGGAAACTACTTGGTTGAATATATCGGTCAACTGTGATCAGTAGTGTGGAAAAGAGGCTAATAAATGAGGCGGCCCAAGCAGCCATTGGTCGCACACACCACAGACTTATTTTCACATTAATTACATTAAGCATACCTTGGCAGTTCAATACTGTGGGAGGGAATTATCTCTCGTCTTGTCCACATCTTCATCAGACATTACAGGTAAGAGTGTGCTGATGCAGAATTACCTTCTCTGTTGACTATGATATAGAGCTAGTCCTGAATAGTAGTTTCTAACATGGATCTCTTTTACATACTATGAGCGAATACAAATTCAGTTCTATTTTAGCATCCAGAAATAATCAAAGTAGGAGACCAAAAACAAAGAAAGTGGAAAAAGAATGTTTTGTACATGTTCTTGCTTTGTTTTAGCTGTGTAGATTGCTGTTCCCTATCTGTCAGTCACTATGAGTTATGTTGAATGATACAATATATGGGGTCTCACTTCCAAACATCTCTGAGTTTAAGAGAAAACCGCAATAAAAATTGGCTAGTGATTTTGCATGCTGAGCCACTCCCCATGCCTACTAGTATATTGTCCTGGCTGGACTTCAGAAGGGTTCCTTTGAGCCGTTGATTCGGTTGAGCTGAAATTCCTTCCCCACTCCCTCATAAGACCAATGGTGAGTCTGCAAGCACTGCCCTAGGAGGAGGCAGATCCTGCCTTGGCATTGCTGAGTCCCATAAGAGCCCTTCGTATATATGTGGACTGCACCCGGAGCTTCAGAAGCTCTGAACAGCTCCTGGACTGCTTTGGGGGTCAGCAGAAGGGAATGCTGTCTCCAAGCAGAGGTTGGTACACTATATAGTAAATGCCATCACCTTGGAGTACCATTCCCAAGGTAAGCCATGACCCCTTGGGGTGAGGACTCACTTCACACGCACTTCTCTGGCAGACATCTGTCGAGCTGAGGCTGGGCGACAACTAACAACTTAGCAAGGTTTTACAACCTTTGTGTAGAGCCAGTTTCTTCCCGTGTGTTGGGTAACAGGTAATTGGCAGGAATAACTGGCTCGGTGTTATGATTGCTGTGCCATTCCCCCTCACACGGGGATGCGAGCACCTTTAGCATGTGCTCTAGGTGTCCATATAACTTGTTTCCCTACGGGTAATCCCATATGTGTATTATTCCATGGTAAGGTTACCTTCTTGGTAAACCCGTGTCTTCCCTTGACAGACCCGCGCTGTCAGTCCCTTCTGGCAGAGACCATTCCATTTGTAGTACTGCCCCCCGGGTCGGTCCATATCAGTATCTCCGCATGTCTCCTCCCTATGGGTAGGATGTGGTCTCAATAGCGACCTTTTTCCTAGGCTCGCTTCGCCATCTTTCTGCCAAGCTGAAAGAACATATAAGAAAGATTTAAAGGTTGAAATCCCTTCCAATAACTTTTGTAAATGGAACCGCAGCATGGCCTTCTTTTTTTCCAGAATCAGAATCAGAAGAGCTTTATTACCAAGTATGTTTACACAGACAAGGAATTTAACTTGTACTATTCATACAGAAATATAAGTATAGGGGTAAAAAAAGATAATTGTGTGCAGTTTAATATAAATATGTCAGATAACTATTTTAGCTGTGATGGGTGTTGTGAGATTAATTGTTCAGATGGAATAAAGCTTGCGAAAAAAAAATAATAATAATTTTGTGCCTGGCTGTTCTGATGGTCAGTGCTCTGTAGAGCCGACCAGAAGACAACAGTTGGAAGAGAGAGTGGGATGGGTGTGAGGGGTCCATGATTTTTTGAGCCCTTTTCCTCATTCTTGAGATGTAAAGATCTTGGAGGCTGGGTAGAGGGGCACCAATGATCCTTTCAGCAGTTCTGACTCTCTGTTGTAGTCTCTTGATGTCTGATTTGGTAGCTGAACCAAACCTGACAGTTATGGATGCACACAGGACAAACTCAATGATGTGTAGAATAGTTTCAGCAGCTCCTGTGGAAGGTTGAACCTCTGCTGGGCCTTTTTGGCAATGGAGTCTATGTGAGTTTCCCACTTCAGGTCCTGAGAGTTGGTGGTGCCCAGGAACCTGAATGACTCTGATGGTGAGTAGGGGGGTGCAGGGGTTTTCTCCTGAAGTCCCCTATCATCTCCACAGTTTTGAGCGTGTTGAGCTCTAGATTGTTAAGACTCCACCAGACAACCAGCTGCTCAAACTCCTGTCACATGCACATATCCTTACAGAAACTTATATAATAAAGTTACAGTCTCTGTGAACTCATCCAGATCGGTGGCTGCAGCTTCAAAAACATTCCAATCAGTGAGGTCAAAACAAGCTTGTAAATCACTCTCTGCTTCATTAAAACTTCATTAAATTCATTAACTTAATACAGGTTTAGCTGATTTCAATTTCTGCCAGTAGGCCGGTATAAGATATAAGGTATAAGAACCAAACAGTGATCAGAGAGCCCCAAAGCTGCCCGTTGGACAGAATATGTATCTTTTATTGCTGTGTAACAGTGATCCAATATATTACTGTCTCTGGTGGGACACATAATGTGCTGCTTGTATTTTGGCAGTTCACAGGAGCGATTTGATTTGTTCTCCATGAATCTCCAAGAATAATTAAAATAGATTCTGGGTAGCTTTGCTCAATTTCAGTTATTTGTTTGGCCAGCTGTTGCATCGCGGCGCTCGCAGAGTTTGAAAAGTCCTTATTGGTGTGGGTGAGGAGAAGAAGTTCATCCGATTTGTTAGGAAGGGAATGGTCATTTGCGAGATGAATGCTTGGAAGCACAGTCCAAAAGCCGCGTGCCGGAGCTTCACCAGGGCACTGGCGCATTTCTCTCTTCTGCGTCTGTACGCGCATTTGAACAAAACAGCTCAAACCCCTACTAGAATGCCCAACAAAACGTCCAAATAATAAAAAAAACGAAAAATATTGTCTGGGATGTTAATCTATGTTAAAACTTATAGAAGAAGTATGCCAAAAAAAAAAAAAAAAAAAAAAAAAAAACGAACAGAACAAACAAACAAAAACAACAGAAGAATTGCAGAGCTCAGTGTCTTGGCCACCATTTTGTGGCACCACCGGATGTTCTGGATGCACCGGATGTCTTGGCTAGAATCCAAAAGTGAAAGGCTTTATATATACAAAATTACATAGGACTTCCTGTAAGTGATTGGGGATACTTTTAATAACAATTTAAAGGGGGGGGGGGTGTTGGTGAAATGCTCGTTTTCACTCAATATCCTGTTAATCTTGAGTACATATAGAGTAGTACTGCATCCTTCATAAATCCAAAAAGTCTTTAGTTTTATTATATTCATAAGAGAAAGATAGTCTGTACCGATTTTTCTCGGAAAAACACGACCGACTGGAGGCCTGACGTGTGGGCGGAGCTAAAGAATGACGAGCACGAATAGGCTTTTGCGTTTGGAAGATGTGACATTACGAATGAGGGAAAACCCATCATTCCAAAACAAACCATGGCTTACAGTCAGATTAAGCCGTTTATTTATGATCCAGAATCAGATCCAGAGGCTGAAACTGAACGAAAGCAGCAGCAGCAACGACTCGCTCCGAGCGGGGCTCGAACCCGGGTCTCTGGCATGGGAGGGGACGCACTAACAAGGAGGCAGAGATATCTGAAGCAGTTTTACTCACCGCCTGCGGTTCCAACACACGATCGTGACCCTTTTTCCTTGGGATTGCATCATCCTTAAGAAATAAACGATACGCAAATCTGTCGTCAAACTGGGCCTTGTGAACAAGCATCTTCGCAATGCAGGGAACAACCAAAAACACTTGCACAACTCCGTTGATGCTCTGTAAAAATAGACTCCATCTACTGGTCCCTTAATGCTGTTTTTTTTGGTAATCTGTGCAGGGTTGTCTTGCCCTGGCAACCAAAAACACTTCTTTTGTGACTTTTCGCGACGCTCTCGCTCTGATCAGTTAATCGATCTGATCAGTGAAATGTCTGTGCTGCTCAGCCTCGCTATACGGGAGCATGTGCTCTTCCGGCAGAAGTGCGTCAGGACCCATATAAGGAAATTCCGCTCCATCTAACGTCAAACAGAGCCATACTCGAAAAAAAACTTTCCGAAACTTGCGACAAACCGGAAGGAGTATTTTGGGAACAAAAATACTCCTTCAAATGTACAACTTAATTTTTGAAACTTTGTCCATGTTTAGCATGGGAATCCAACTCTTTAACAGTGTAAAAAACTCAGTATGCATGAAATAGCATTTCACCCCCCCCCCCTCCTTTAAATTAATCATTATTTGTGGGGAAAATAGTTGCTGTGGTGTAAATAAATAAATACACAAACACAAAACACCAAGATATATTACAGCTCATGAAAGCTTAGATAATAGTGTTACTGGAGTTGGAGTTTATATGTAGTTCATTTACAACTTTCTTAAGCTAAAAAAAGTGTAACAAAAAAAAGTGTTTCTAACAAAGAAATGGTCATAAAGGATCAAAACATAGTCAGTTCAATGAATGTGTTTCAATATCATCAAATAGGATTTCTCCAGTTGCAAAGCTCTTAATGAGCAATACATTGTATTGGGCTGTGTGGCAAATGTAGCTTTAAATGAAAGATGCAGACAGAGTCCTCTTGAACAGAGTAATTTCTATTCCTCATTGCTTTGGGTTTTCATTATGAAAATGCTCCTTCACCCGATTAGCTATTTGGCACAATCATGAGCCAGTGTGACAAAAGAAGCTTTTAACAAGGACACATAGTTCATTTCGGTGTATTATGCTTGTCTTTATCAGACCAATGAATGTTGTCTACGAAAGGAAAACAAATAAGGCAATGTCTATTTACTCGATGGTTATGATACAAATTAGTTGAACAGATTAATATATTTTTGCTTCGTAATGCACACTACACATATAATTAACTGACAAGGAAGTGACATCATCTGGACTTTTTCTACAGCAAATTATCATAAAAAATGTAAATGTTTAACTGCAGTGTTGACTATACTGTATCTGTGATACTGAAATTAATGAAATATTATAATTTATTATTTATTAACAGAATATATTATATTTGTTATTAATCTAAATTCATATTCATAAATAATTATTACCTTTTCAAATTGCATTTAGCAAAATAGCTGTCCCTACTGATTGATAGATTTGGACAAAGTTTATTATACAATAACCCTTTTACAAATTGTTATCATCATGAATATAATAATAATAATAATAATAATAATAATAATAATAATAATAATAATTATTATTATTATTATTATTATTATTATTATTATTTTTTTATTATTATTATTATTATTATTATTATTATTATTATTATTATTATTAGTGGTAGTAGTAGAAGTAGTAGTAGTTTAATATGTTTGCATATTTCGATTTTTTTTAATGCAAGTACAGTATTTTAATAGTAGTATTGCTATACAATTAAAACATATATATTTCTGCATATTGCAATCCAGTAACTGCAGATTATTATTATTATCTTATTTATTTAAATAATACTCTGGCTAGTAATACTATCCCTGAATGTCCCCACAGGCTTGTCAGTTAATAGATAATACATTAATGGACAATAATATTTCTTTTGATCCCATGACGTTGACTTATGACTTATCAGGTTAACATTCTTGAATCTTTTGGACAGTGTAGCAAGCATTATATTTCCCTGTGCCCATTTGTGTGCAGTACAGTGTATGTTTTCAGTCTGGCAAAATATCTTACACTGATAGAGTAATGGCATTCTCTGGAGAGATGTGTGTCAAGCTTGTGGAATGAAGGTCGAATTCAGCCTCCCAAAACAACAAGGCAAAGTCACAAATGAAATGAGATCTGACAATCTTTCTGCATAACAACCTAATGTCTCAGTTGTCGTAGCCTTGCTCGATGTCCACCATGTTCTAGAAAGTACAAGCTCAGCACTATGAACTACTGCTCCATCTGTCAAATGCCATTTCGGCTGTGCTTTCTGAAATCCAGGGTAAATTAGTTTTTGGAATACAAAGCTCAGAGGTCCTGCTCTAGTTTATCTGGATGTTTGCCACTGGGAAATTAGAATAATGTTAAAATGCATAAAGAGGGTCAAATAAATATTTTTTTTTTTTCAATTTAACCTGAAAATGCACTTAGCTAGCTTTTAACACAATCTCTATTAGGCTGGAAAAGGTTTCTGGTGATTGTCGGTTTCAAAACAGCTGACAGGACCATGTAACAATGTAAATTGATTGATTCCGTTTAAACTTTATTTTCAGTAATTTGTCTAGTGAAAATGAATCTATTGCATCAGAATAAACCATTAAAACATGGTAAAGTATTTCCCTTATTCTCTGAAAACCAAGGAAACTTGAGCTCCACACAAACTGTAAAGTCAAGTATATGATCAGTCAAAAAAAGTCACCAAAACTATAATATTAAATAAAATACATATGGAAGTATTTGAATTATGTAAGGACTAAAAGGTTAATAACTTCTTAAGTAAGTACTTCATTACATTACATTTAACCAAGTTCTTAAATCAATGGAGTTTAATCTGTTTAACTATTCAAGTCACTAAATGTCAAGTGCCCATTTGTCGAAACCAATGAACATAGAGTTTAAATAAAATTGGGAAATGGGACATTAAATCAAAAGACAATCGAGATTCTGTTTATGCAAATCAATAGCTATTTGAAAGCAGAGGTTTGAACCCCTAAAGCTTAAGTTAATTAACCAGACCACGTCATTGTTTTTTTTTTTCTCAATGTCTGTGTTAATTAGTCGTCTGTGAGGACAGTTTGGTGGAGGAAAGCACTGTGGCGTTACTATGTTGCTCAGGTCAAATCAGTACATTTATATGAGGAGCTGATGGAGGTGCACATGATAGCTGTCACACTGTTACGTAAACGTACACTGGGTCTGGACTGCAGATAAAAGCCACAAGATGATGGCACTATATTGTTTTTATTATAACCAATGATACATTTTATACAATGAAAATTAATTAAAAGCATTTGTTTTCCATTTATTTATTTATTTTTTACATTTAAAAACATCATTGGTGAGCACTGATTATTATAGATAGATCACTTTTATTATAGATTTGATCACTATGAAGCCATTGCAACGCTGCTAATGTTACTACAAACCATGTTTTTTTCAAAGACTAGCCCATCTGTGCAATTTAAATAATTTGAGAGAAATTTTGGAATATCAATCATATATTATTGAGGTTCTGGCCAATGTTCCCTCTAAACTGCGCATGTGCATTGCCGCACACTTCTTATGCCACAGAAAAGAATTACTATGTCACGGATAGGACTGACGCAAAAATGAGTTGTGAAACCCAACTGATTGTATTTTAGGAAATTGCAATGCTTTAGCAAACCGCTATAGATTTGGTATTGCTATAGAGTTAGAACTGGGAAATTCAGTTTACAGGTTTCATAGGTGGGGCTGAGGTTTAAATATTTAAATGTTTTGCCGGCTCCCACCTCAATCTTTGTTACATTGGTGTCTAAACCAGGAGGAAGGAGGGACATGCTGTCAGAGAGACCTCGCTGCTGAAGGAGGTCATGCTGCTGAGGAGATCAGGCAGCTGGAAGAAGTGGAGACCACCAGTGGCTGCCCGATGTAGTGGTTCTGGAATGATGGAAGACGAGGTGGGACGGAGGGCTCACTGCCATGCTCCTGGGTCGAGGAAGGGTGGCTGCTGTCTGAGAAGGAGCAGAGGAGTCTGCGCCGTTGCCTGGATACCTGAGCCTGCTCACGTCTGCCATGATTGGGGAGGAGTAGAGAACGGGGGACTCGCTGCCAGCTGCCCTCAACTGGAAAAGCCATCGTCATCCGTCAGGAGGCAGAGCAGCATCGAGCTGTCCACCAAAGATGTCCAGTATCATCACATTGCACCACAATGGAGAGCATCTGAGCTGGTTGAGGACCAAGCGGCAGTGTGTCTGGAAACCGGACCGAGATTTTTTTTTTTCTCCTTTCTCTCCTCTCTCGTCTCTGTCTCGCCTCATCCTTACATCTCCTTTTCTCTCACCTTGTCTGACCTTACCCCCAGGTCCTGCTGCCGCCGTGATGGGGTCCCAGGTGGTTAGTAGAGCACAGTCTCTGGAGTACCACCCACAAGATGCAATGGGGGCACAAGTATGTGACAAGTGGGACAGGCCGAGAGCCATGGGAATGGATTGAAGCCAGTGGAGTAAATGATAATGAGCAACACCTGCGCAACTCACCGGTCTTGAGTCCCATGGAGGACCTCAGGAAGGATAAAAGGTGGAGTGACGACAGTGCAAGATGAGAAAGGGCCAGGCCTGGATTTTATGATGTTGTTTTATGTGGCAGTCTCCTTGAGGGGCTGCCATTTTTACTTTAGTTTTGTTTATTTAAGTATTGTGTTAAATTGTTTGCCAGTTCCTGCCTCCTCCTTCCCGATCTACGAACTTTGTTATACAACCATATAGACTCTTTGCAAACACGTGACCATGACCACATGATGACGCCATGACGGATGGCAGAATCACCGAATCACTATTTAGCACAAGCTAAATATTAGTAGACGAGCGGGAAGTTTCAATCAATTTAAAATAAATAACACAACATTTTATGGCTTCTTCTATTGAACAAGCTGTCGTACCATTATCGGTCGAGGTAGGGCATCTGGTAGGAGCTCACAAAAAACAATATTTGAAGAAGTTGAAGATCGCAGGATTGGATACCGTTCCTTATTCCTCCATTTTTACGGACCTACATACAATAAAAAAAATAGCAATTTTATTACATGAACGAACACTAACTCGTACACGTTTGGCTTGCCATCCATCCTACAGCATAGCTCTTCTGCCGTCCGTCATGGCGTTCAGAATTCGCGCAAGTAGAGCGTGATGTCACGTGCAAAGGGTCTATATCTCCGATCCAGAATTAGATCCTTATGACTTGCGTAACCCGAATGAAGGACATTGATGGGCGCACTCTTGCTCTTGCTCTGGTTGATGTGTGCATGCACTCTTTCTGGAGAAGTGCCTGTATAAGGGTTCCCTACGACTTGCGTAACCCAAATAAAGCAACTATTTATCAGAATGCATGAAATAGCATTAAACACCCCCTTTAAAAAGATGTTGGTATTCTTATTTTCCAGCTCATCAATAAAATATAGACATGTGAGTGAGCAGTATTAAAAACCACAATAAATCAAATAAGTGTGCCTTGTTCATAATAATTAAATAAATATGTGCCATGTGTAAGGATTCAGTGTTTTTTCTGACTTTTGGTCACACTTCCATATGTGTGCTGTAATTTCAGATTGGTTTTCTGCATATTGACTATTCCGCCAGAATAAATATTTGTATTCTTTTTATAACAATTACATAAATAAATTTAAATAAAAAATACAAAACAGTAATTGAAATACATTCTGATGCACATTGAATAAAAACGCAGATTCATAAATTAATATTTTATTTATTTATTTATTCTAATTTAAGATGAATAATTGTATGATATTATGATAATATATGGTCATTTAATAATATTTAATAGTAAGTAGGGATGGTAGATTTTTTTTTTTTTTTTATCAATTATTAATATTTTTATTTTGTTATTATCTTAGTTCAGATATTCATATATTCATTTGGCATGTTTGCTTAAGCAGGCTTTTCCTTGTGCTGATTTATCCTTGGCTGCTTCACACAGCATGAAGAAATCTTTGTGTTCGGGGACAAAGGTGTTGTAATTGTTCATTTACCAGCTGCTTTCATCCAAAGGAACTTTAAGTACACAATTTATAAGGACAATCCCCTTGGAGCAAGCTGGAGTTAAGTGACTCACTCAAAGGCTCAATGGTGATGCCTCTTGGTTTGTTCCTGATGGGGTTTGAACAAGCTCTGAGCTTTAGCTATTTCGTCACACTGCCAGAGGATTTTGGAAAATATCTAAAAAAAAAAAAAATGAATGTAATGCTTTTTAATTCAAAGTGATTTACGGGAGCCTTATTGCAACAATAGTACTTTGATAGCAGGGGTAGGCAAGTTCAGTCTAGAGAATTGCTATCCTGCAGAGTTAAGCTCCAACCGAAAAAAAAAAAAAAAATTGCAACAATAGTACTTTGATAGCAGGGGTAGGCAAGTTCAGTCCTAGAGAGCCGCTGTCCTGAAGAGTTTAGCTCCAACCCGGAAAACAAAACAACAACAAAAAGCCTGCCTATAGCCTTAGTAATCCTGAAGACATTTATTAGCTTGTTCAGGTGCGTTTGATTTTTTATTAGAGCTAAACTCTGCAGGACAGCGGCTCTCTTGGCCCACCCCTGCTCTATCACATCCCTTGTTTGAGATTTTCACTCGTGGACACAGCAAAGGGGCTTAAAATTGGGGCTACCAACTCAGAAGATAAACCACTACACCATTTTTCTTTATTGTAAGACTCACTTAAAAAGTATAAGTACTTAAAAAATCAATCTGCTTTGAGTCTATTAGAATGTCTCAGAGACCTAGATATAATATATGTTGGTTTTCGGGATCTCACAAGCAATAAAAATGTCATTTGGATTAAACTGTTCTCAAAAGAAAGTTCACAACTAATGTATATATAAGCCTCTAGAATGTAATCACAACCTATACAACTCCTAAACTGAATGTTTGCATAACTGATGAAGCAAAAAAAAAAATCTTGTTTTATTAGTGCTCTCAAATCTTTTAATGGAGTTGATTTATGATGGAGTTTTATGTCAGCAGTTTGAATGAGCACCTGGATAGTTTACACAACAGTTACGGAGTGCCAATCACTGCATTTAATGTCAACAGGCAGGGGCGATTCTAAGATTTTGATTTTAGGGGGGCTCAGCCCCCAATAAGGGTATGATTAAAAAATATTATTTTACTATTAGGGTAGGGTTGTATACTACTAACCTTATTGCAATCCACTATTCCATTGTATTCCCTGTATTTCATATATGGGAGTAGGAGTACTGACTGAGCCATATATAACACTGTAAAAAAAACTAATACAGTTTTTTAGATGTGACCAGTCACTGGAAAATTTTGAATTGGGAATGTAGATTTTTTTTTTTTTTTTTTTTTTCTTTACAATAAAGACTTCCTGATTCAGTATTAGGACATTCATGTTTATCCTTTGATGATACCACTGCTTTTTCTTATGAAATGTACGTGGAAATTGGCAGAAAATTAAAACAACATAAGGGTTCAATGACTGCAATGAATCTTGGGAACACAGTGGTATTGTGTGTGTGTGTGTGAGGCTGTCTGTTCTATTCTCACCTGACTGTTGCTCATTTGCAGACCTACTCCCGCACGACAAAAAAAAATTTGTATATCCATCTACAATGAAATATAAATTATTATATTTTATTATTATTATTATTATTATTATTATTATTAATTTTTAGCTTTTTAGCCTTTATAATCAACAATACGGTTGGTTATACATCAAGTCAGCCCCTGAACATTTATTTCATTTCAAATCATTTAACTAACCAGCTAATATTCATTAAGAATATAGACAAAACATGTATTAATGTAATTGTCTATTGGCAATATGTTTAATCTGTTCTATATTTATTTATATTTATTAAAAATAACATCATTATCAATTTGCCACTTCTATAAATCAATTACTTAAAAAAAAAAAAAAAAAAAAATCACAGATCCCTTTACTCTTACTCTAATATATGTATCATGATACACTAATGATTAATTATTACTTAATACAAAATTATGTTTAATAATAGAAAACAAAATAACTCCACATGATGTTTCTCTCTCTGTGCCATTTAGTACTTTCAGACAATGATGTGTGTCATTAATAATTTATTTTGCATGGCTGCATAATGTAATGCCGAAATACACAATAATATGTTTTCAATTTCAAAAAGTAAATTCAAATAAATCATGATCGTTTTCTAAAGTATGTTTTCATGGGTGTAAATCGCTTCATTTTTGTTGGAAGAAAAAACATCTGTCACACATCTGTGATAAAGGCTGAAAGTGAACGCAGCGAAGACGTAGGCTACTGGTATTGGATGCGAGAACACACACACCACACGCACGCACACACACGCGCACACACACACACACACACACACACACCTTGTACTCTCTGATGTTCGCTCTGCTCGGCGCCCCTGTGGATTGAAACACGCGCTGAATCCATGCAGACTCAGATAAGGGGAGGAGCCGGAACTTGATGCAGCTTGCCACCGTGTCAGATGAGTTTTTAAAGGGGACTGAAGCGATCACTAATTAATCAAATAATTTTTTAGGGGGGCTGGGCATAAGTTTAGGGGGGCTGAAGCCTAGCGACGCCCCTGTCAACAGGTCCATTTTGCTCTTGATGGCTTTTTAATGAATTATTCATTTGTCATTATTTGCCCATGTATATTCCAATGAATCCACTCAGTGAATAATATAATATAATATAATATAATATAATATAATATGTTTGTTACCTGAAAGATTTTTACATTCTCAAATCACAGTTTATGAGTTTTGTACCTATTTCTGACCACTGAATGTTAATTTGTAAAGTCTTTTGGCTGTTCTATTGCCATTACAGCATTAAAACAAGTTTTGTACCAATTTCTGACCACCAGATGTTAATCTGCACACGCTTTTAGTTGTTCTGATGCCACTGATCCATTAAAATAAGAGGAAGAAATTGTTATAATACCTAATTTAAACATCTATATGGGTTTAAAATAACGCCTGCATTCCTCTGAAAATAGACAGTCATACTGTAATTTAAATGAGGCCATTATTGATTCCATTTCTAGGTCACTTCATCCAAATATATTTTCAAAAAAGCTTCATTTTCAAGAGATATTTTCATGAGCTTCACTTCTGATAAGAGATCAATTATTTGATTATTCCAAAATATTCCCAAGGATCTTTTTCTTTCTCTCTATTAATCACATGTCTTGCTCTTGCTCTTGCTCTTTATTTATTTTTGCAGAAAGGTTTCAGTGCAGCTATAAATAACTAAAAGCATAGAACAATAATCTAATTGTCTATGATCTGCAATGATACAACTCAACCAGCACTGTGTGATGAGTCACACCAATTATGGTTCTGATTTAACAATTCATCAATGATTCTGGTAGTGAGTGCTTTAAGGACTATGGATGTATTGGATGATAGAGACTTGGGTTTACAGACAAACAACAAATTCCATTTGAGGTCATTAGTAATAATACAGTATGTTAGAAATAAATATTTATGCTCATCAAGGTTGCATTTATTTTATCAGGAATAAATTACTAACAGCAATATTGTGAATTTTTTTTTTTTTTTTTTAATCTATTTTATACTTTGTTAAAATGTAATTTATTATTCAATGTCAAATGATCTTGCAGAAATCATTATTATATGCTGATTTGACGCTCAAGAAATATTTCTTATTATTATGTGTTCTGAAAAAATCCCTGCTACTAATTATTTTTGTGAAAACTGTAAAAATTGTTCATGATTATTTGATGAACAGAAAGTTCAAAAGAGCAGCTCTTGAAATAGTATAATTTTTTATTTTAATTTTTGAACAATTTAATAAAAAAATTCTGAATTAACCCTTTGAGTAGTATTCCCATGCCCCTGGGAGTATGGTCCCACATATGGGATTTAGAACGTTCGGTGACGTAGCGTAACTGCCAAATTCAAACTGTCCTTTCACGCTCTAGCTGGCACTAAGCCAGAGAGATACGTGCACTGATTTTGTCTTATTATCACAACTATGCAGTGTTCTTAACAGTGTGTCTTGAGTTTGAGCTCTGTCACGTTATTTTCTACAGACTATTTTTTATCTTAAAATCTATTTTATATGCCATATTTTTTGTTTCTATAACGTGTGAAAATATCCTCTATCATATTCTACAACGAAAACAAATCAGAGTGCCTTATCACTAGTTTTCTTTTATTTCCCAAATCCGCTATTATTATTATTATTATTATTATTATTATTATTATTATTATTATTATTATTACTAATTGAATAATAAAAATTAAAGCCATTAAATTCCATGCGCACCTAAAAAGTCACACTGAGACCCTCCACCATAAAGCATTAAACTACCATGAACTGAACCCAGAGAAAAGACCCCTCAGCCAGCTGGCCTAAGAAAGGATTCCACAATCCAAAACCCCAGCTAGACTAAATCAAATCATTAAAACACAGAAAGAGAAATATCTGAAACATTGGACAGAAGCACAGCTCAACAAGATTGCGCAACAGCTTTTTCCCCCAGGTTGTGAGAGCCCTGAACGCAAACCACCCCACCTTCCTCTGAGACCCCACAGAAACCCTCTACCTCCTGAAACATGGACCATCTCACCTCCTCCACCCCCCAACACACCCCAACCTTACCACATAACAGAAAAAACTGTATGAAACACTTTTGTGCAATTCTCCTCTTAGCGCACTAGACACAAACACACTGATGTGTGTACATAATCCCACAAAAGACTCAAATATGTGTAAGTTTACATGCTCGTGCACTACAAATCATCCTGCACTGTTCCCCACCCAGCTTGACAATTTTTCTCTTTGCACATGTACAGTATTATGTGAAGCATCCATATAGTCTATATATTGTTTTTCTTTTCAGTCTATGCATAGGTAAACATTCATAATTATTCATATTCAAAATCTGTAAGCAGTTTATTTGTGTATAGATAGTGTTTAAGTGTAGCATTTTTTATTTTGTATAAATTTATGTATAGGTAAACATTTATATATAGTATTTAGTGAAAAATCTGTCAGTAGGTTAGCTGTGTAGGTATAGTAATATGTGAAGAATTCGTACAGTCTGTATTTTTTAGCTTATGTATAGGTAAACATTTCTATATAATATTTATAGTCAACATCTGTCAATAGGTTAGTTTTATACTGTATAAAGGTTTATACTGTTTTACTTCATTTTTGTATGTCTGTATTGATGTAGCAACCGTGGTCCTGTGAGACACAACATTTCTTTCCACTGCATGTCCACACATTTAGTGGAATGACAATAAAGCTCAACTTGAACTTGAACTTGAAAAAAGTAAATTAGAATGCTGTCTGTCTCCAAACAGATCGTATAAATTGGCTAATACCTAAACACAGTGGCAGACCCTAAACAGAAAAGTCCTGACCATGCACAGACTTAGTGACCATAACATCATTATAGAAACAGGCAGAGTGCAGGCACACTGCACATAACATGAAGTGGAAACAGAACTGCACTTTTAAACAACATGTCCTAACTACACACAAATTAGAGAAACATCCTTCCCCCAAATCACAAACCAGCACAAAGACTAAAACCAGATACAACAGAAGGACAAACTGCCATACATTCTGGGAGAAACCTCAACCTGGCTCTAACCTTGCTACAAGGTACGTCAAGTCCTGCAAGAACAAGCAGTAGAACAGTACCACAAGTCACCGCCAGAAGAAGACACTGTACAACACACATAAACTGGCATGACAGGATCCAGTCCTTCTCCTTTCTCTTTATTATTATCTTTATTAGCACTAGAGTCTATATATCTGCATATCTGCTATATATCTGCAGAGAGAGAGGCCCAGGGCTTAATTTGTTCTGGAACAAGCCTGATCCGAATCCGTGAAAAATTAACCAAAATTCATATTTCTATTATGATTTGTTATTATTATTTTAAATCAGAGGGTTTTACAAATATTTAACCAATGATACGTATTTAAAAGAGCTTGTCATTAAAACTCCATTATGCCATTGGATCCTCAAGCTCTCGCGAAACCTCGTCACTTCCCCCGCCTCCACTCAGATTGACACCCACGCAGCCTGGAGGAGACAGGTCTCCGCTTATTCAGTTTGGCTGATCAGATAAGATGAGTGTAACTGACTGTTGTATAATTGTCAATAACTAACCTGTGAAATACAGGATTTAATCCAAATTTGCATATAAAATTCCACAGCATCTACAATGTAGACAGCTGGTGATTCAGACTTGCAGAAATACACTTGTTCTTTAATCTGTGATGGCCCCAGTACAGCAAACTGGCATCAGGGAGTGTAAAGATCAGTGTGTTCAGTCAGTCAGTTTCACTTCAATGTAACAGCCTGAAGAACGGCGGATGACAAGATATTGCATATTGGTACTGCATATTAATACTAATGCACTTTTAGATCAGACAGAATAACAGAGAGAGCAAGAAAGTAGAGAGGTGTTTTTCAAAAGAAAGTTAGTGACATCGATCAGAGATGGTCAGTTCTAGTAAGAGTCATGTGAAGGTTAGTGAAAATGTACCTGAGAGCATTCCAATATGCCATTAAAGCCATCTTAAGACAGATTTGCAGTCACAGGGATTTAGTACATAATAATATAAAATAAAATGATTATATACATTTAAAAAGTACATTAAAAACTAATGGTATATATATATATATATATATATATATATATATATATATATATATATATATATATATATATAGTATTGTAATAAAAATATTGAAATATATAGGGAATAAAACATATTAATAATAATAATAATAATAATAATAATATGTGTAACTTGAAAATTTTTAATTGCACCACACTGCAACTAAGTTCTCATCCCATTCTATTGCTCATAGTTTGATGCCTCTAGCGAAAGAAAAAATAAGTGATGCAACAGAAAAACATAGGCACAGCAAATATTTCATAATTATGAAGATAAATGCTTAAGTTGTTCCCACAAAACATGACTTGATCTAATTGTGTCTGTGGGACTTTGAAACTGGACCAAGAGAGTTTTCGGGGAAGCTCCATTTATTTGTTTCAATGGATGATCTATAACCAAGTCTGTTTATTTGTTATATGGTTATAATGTATGAGCTGATGGTACTGAAGAGAAAGAAGAGGTAATAAGATGTTATTAAAACCCTGAAGGAAACTGTGTCTCCTTATTCTACAGAGCAGAATACAGCCTATTGCCCTCAGATTGGCCAACACCATATTACAAACTGCTAGCAATAAAACCCCTTTAATGTCAAAGTAAGGCACTTACACAGAATGACCAAGCAGATCTTTTTCCACAGTCACAGTTTGGATGCACTTGATAACCTGCTGAGCAATTACCCTGCTTACTGATGTTGTCTGTTCTTCAAAGGGTTAAGCATCAAATATATGTACCCAAACATGGTGTTAAACCCCATAGATTTGTGCTTTAAACTAAATATTATTACACTGGAAGCATTTTATATAAAAAGGGAAATGACTCAAACTCATGTCATTTGTTTGAGCCCATGTTCGAACTTCAAGACCGATGTTTTATTACTTAAACTACAGATACTTATGAATGCATAAATCACGGCAGTTCATCAAGAACAAATAAACAAGAGGTAATTAGGTTGAGATATGTTTTAAATTAATAGAAACAAGAAACTTGTTATAAATAACGAGAAAGCCAAATTCAGGACAAAATCACATTTAACTCACCCAATCACCACTATGAAGAGCAAGATGCTGCTGTCATTTAAAAAAGTGCATATGAAATGCAATCAAATAAAATGCAGAGAAAAAAAAAACATGTTATATATATATATATATATATATATATATATATATATATATATATATATATATATATATATATATATATCGTCTCGGTTACGTATGGTAACCCTCGTTCCCTGAAGGAGATGCCACGTCGGATGACCGACGAATATGGGATATCGCTTCGATAGACCAATCTACTTCGAGTTTAAACTAAATGAGCCAATGCACATTGGCATGCAATTATTGCATCCAGCTGCCGCTGATCACTGTGTGAGTATAAGAGGGCAGCAGGTGCAATGCATACCAGTTTTTCGCTGAGGAGCCGAGCCGGGAACCCGGCAGCTCAGCGGCGGTACAGCAACCATGGCGACGGGACGTGGCGTCTCCGTTCCCTCCTTCAGGGAACGAGGGTTACCATACATAACCGAGACGTTCCCTTTCAGTCGGTCACTCTCGACGCCACGTCGGATGACCGACGAATATGGGATCCCTATCAAAGCGCCATGGGTGCTGCCCCTTCCAGTGCCCTGTGCGAGCCGCCTGCGCCCCTATTAGGTGTAGGCCGGGGCTCAGAACAAGTAGCTCCACTCACCATTGTCAAAGCACTACCTCACTGGGTGAGATTGGATAACACTGGGAAAACGTACCCGGTCCGCTAGGAGCCGGGACGCTGCGGAAGCCCCATCCTTCCCGAAGGAGGTCTCGGAGGCAAATACGCATATAGCATCCGTTTAGGAGTATACGGAGACATTTGAGGTGATTAAAACCCTCTTGGGAAGGCAGAAGTCTGCCGGGGAAACACGGGCTCTAAGGCTATACCGTGGACTATACACATACGAGTACCGCTTAGGTCTCAATATGGAGCCCAGCCTTCCATGGTTCTCACGGATTCATCATGAAGGCCTGGCGCCGGACGTTCCGCTGCGTCCAGCTGCCTAGGGTGATGGAGGATCTCAACATGGTCTACAGTACGGACACTCTGGAGCAGTTTTAGCAAGCCGACACTAACCGGGGCCTCTCAGTGCCACTACCCGTTTGAGGTGAGAACACAGGAGGATACCGGCTCTACACGAAGGCTATAGAACCTAGCGAACGTGTTAGGGGTCGCCCAGCCCGCAGCTCTACAAATATCTGTCAGCGAGGCGCCACGAGCCAGCGCCCAGGAGGATGCAACACTTCTAGTTGAGTGAGCTCGCAACCTGAACGGGCAGGGCACATCCTGAGCCTGATAAGCCAGGGTTATGGCATCCACAATCCAGTGGGCCATCCTCTGCTTAGAGACGGCATTCCCCTTCTGCCGGCCTCCGTAACAGACAAAGAGCTGGTCTGAGGTCCTGAAGCTTTGCGTCCGGTCCACGTAGCACCTTAATGCTCGAACAGGACAAAGCAAAGCCAGGGCTGGGTCTGCCTCCTCCAGGGGCAGCGCTTGCAGGTTCACCACTTGGTCTTTGAAGGGTGTAGTGGGAACCCTGGGCACGTAGCCAGGCCGGGGCCTCAGGATTACCTGGGAGTCAGCCGGCCCGAACTCTAGGCACGAATCGTCGACCGAGAATGCATGCAGGTCCCCTACCCTCTTGATGAAGGCCAGTGCAAGCAGGAGCACAGTTTTCAATGAAATAAACTTTAGCTCAACTGAATGCAAAGGCTCGAATGGGGCCTGCTGTAGTGATTTAAGCACTAGAGACAGGTCCCAAGAGGGTATACAGGGGGGCCGGGATGGATTTAACCTCCTTGCCCCTCTAAGGAACCTGATGATGAGGTCATGCTTACCCAAAGACTTCCCATTCACAGGGTCATGGTACGCAGCAATAGCGGCAACCTGGACTTTGAGGGTGGAGGGAGACAGCCTTCGCTCCAACCCTTGCTGCAGAAAGGATAGCACGACCGCAATCGGGCATCTTCGGGGGTCTTCTCGGCGAGAAGAACACCACTCAACGAACAGGTTCCACTTCAAGGCATAGGCGTGTCTCGTAGACGGTGCTCTTGCCGAAGTGATGGTGTTAACTACCTCTTGGGGTAGGTCACCTAGAACCTCCGCGTCCCGTCCAGGGACCAAACATGGAGTTTCCAAAGGTCTGGACGCGGGTGCCAAATGGTGCCCCATCTCTGAGTCAGTAAATCCCTCCTCAGAGGAACTGGCCAAAGAGGGGCTGTCAAGAGGAGCACTAGTTTGGGGAACCAGGTCCGAGTAGGCCAATATGGCACTACTAGCAAGACTTGCTCCTCGTCCTCCCGGACTTTGCACAATGTCTGTGCGAGAAGGCTCACTGGGGGAAACGCATACCTGCGTAGGCCCCGCGGCCAGCTGTGTGCCAGTGCGTCCGTGCCGAGAGTTCCCTCGGTCAGGGAGTTGAAAACCTGGCAGTGAGAGGTCTCTGGAGCAGCAAACAGGTCTACCTGAGTGGCTCTGAACCGCCTCCAAATCAGCTGGACCATCAGGGGATGGAGTCGCCATTCTCCCGGGAGCATTGCTCAAGACAGCTCGTTGGCTGTACGACTGAGCAGGCCTGGAATGTGAACGGCACGAAGTGACCTCAAAACCTTCTGACTCCAAAGGAGGAGGTGGCGGGCGAGTTGCGAGATGCGACGAGAGCGCAGACCACCTTGGCGGTTGATGTACGCAACAGTCGCAGTGTTGTCCAATCGGACCAGCACCGGCTTGCCTCGTAAGAAACCTTTGAGACGGTTCAAGGCAAGGTGCGTTGCTAACAACTCTAGGCAATTGATGTGCCACTGCAGCTGCGGGCCTGTCCAAACCCCTGAGACTGCATGCCAATTGTACGTGGCCTCCCCGGCGGTGGTGGAGGCATGCGTGTAAACCACAGCATGCCTGGAGATCTGCTCTAGGGGCACCCCTGCCCAAAGGAATGTCAGATCTGACCACGGATTGAGGGTTTGGCGACAGGCCGGTGTAACTTGGACCCGGTGAGTGCCGCGCTTCCACGCCCACCTCAGGACTCGGCCATAAAGCCATTGCTGGATCGGTCTCATATGTAATAGGCCGAGCGGTGTAAGTGCCGCTGTGGCCACCATATGCCCCAGGAGACTCTGAAAGCGAAAAGCTGGTATGCATTGCACCTGCTGCCCTCTTATACTCACGCAGTGATCAGCGGCAGCTGGATGCAATAATTGCATGCCAATGTGCATTGGCTTGTTTAGTTTACACTCGAAGTAGATTGGTCTATCGAAGCGATATCCCATATTCGTCGGTCATCCGACGTGGCGTTGAGAGTGACCGACTGAAAGGGAAATATATATATATATATATATATATATATATATATATATAAATAATATTATCACAATTATTTTCATTTCAATAATGAAAACAAATAATAAAAATAACCTAAAATAAAATAATTATGAGTAAATGACCATCTTAAGACAGATTCCAATTTGCAGGGACTGTATATTTTTAAGTGTATTTATCTGCAATGCAGTGCCATGTATAAAATAAAATAAATTGTAAAAATAGTCTTTAAAACATTGAACAGTTGAACTAGTTTTAGTCAAATGCTTCAAAAAGTTCTGGGAAAACTGGACACCATGAAAGGCAATGCTGGCTAAACTGTCCTTCACCCTGTACGTGCACAAACCCAACCTCACAACGTGAATATATATTTTGAATATTAACATCATTACTAACATAAACCCTGTCAGTCCACTTTATGCAACAGCCAAATCCTAATTTCTCTTCTACAGTGAAACTGACAGTTTTATCATTTGGATGGTTTATATAAAAGGTTTTCTATGCAGAACCTCAAATGAATCAGTGAATCTAATGAATCACAAGTAGTTTACTTGATTTACTTGAGTGAACCACTTGAATCACATAAACTGTCCAAATAAAACTGAACCTGGTTCACCTGAGGCTCTACAAAAATTGATGTGTCTTTTAAACAAAATATTTTAATTTTTATTACTTAGAATTCCAACCTGCTTTATATATATGTAGACAAAGACAAGACAAAGTGTTTCGTTTTTTTTCCCCCCAAACTTTAACAATGACAAACCTCGGACAAGCTTTTGTACGGTACTGCTCAATATTACACACATTTTGTGTATAACAGTAAAAAGAGTGTAACTCCACTTATCCTTATCTTTTGTAAAACAAATAGCAAATAGATCCTGGAATCTGAATTAAATATGTTTTGTTTTATGTTAATGTGCAAAACCCTTAGGATGAACGGAGATACACAGAGACATACAGCCAAAATCTCATTTTGAATGATGAACCAGTGCGACTCAAATGAAGACAGCTGCTAAGACAACTGGAAGTAAGTTAATACTTAGAGGGAAAATTTATTTTTATCATCATTTATATCCGGAGTGTAGAGTGAACGAAAATTTAGCTGTCTTACATTCAGTGACCGATATAGATGGCACAACAAGCAGTGGCAGTGCACGGGATTCACACTTTCCTACAGCCGTACACAGTGACAGATAACATGTGTGACTGTTTATGTACTAACTGAGAATACGTAGAATATTTTTCAGTAAGGTTTCTGACAGATGGACACTGATTTTGATCAGAGGTATGTAGACCTAGAAAAAGATGGGGGATAAAAAAACAAAGCTACAGAGAGTATGAACGAGCATTAGTAAGGCTACAGTAATTCATTTAAAATGCAGAAGATAAGGAGAGGTGAATGACGACATCCCATAACGCAATGCACTCAACTTGCCCTTGTCCTTTTTCAGTGTGGAAGCAAAAACAACTATTTATTTTAATTTATTGTCCTTAACCTGTAGCAACCCAATTAATAGTATAGAACCGTGTTTTGGGGCCACATAAAACAAAACAAAAAAAATAATTAATACATTAATAAATAATAATAATAATAATAATAAGTTAACAAGATTAAGGTCATAATATTTTGAGAATAAATTTGTTGCGAAATGAGATTAGAGTCATATTTTTAGAATAAAGTCAATATTTTGAAAATGAAGGTGTAGCATCATGAAATCAAAGTCATATGAGGTTAAAGTAGTATGTTGTGTGAATAATGTTAATGTAAAAAAATAAATAATAAAAAAAGGGTTTGTGGTGTCCAACCTTTAATTCTTCTTGTTTTTATTTAAAACCAACAATAAAACATTCTAAAGGTTGAAGTGTTGAATGTTGACTTCGTTCTCAAAATATTTATTACTTTTTTTTTTTTCATAATTTTGACTTCTTTTTTTTTACTTTATTCTAGTATTGCTATAACTTTACTCTGTTTAATCTTTATTCCATTTTTTAAATAATATAAGTATGAGGTAAATATGATCTTGAAGCCAAAATAAATAAATAAAACAGTCTCTTAAATGTTAATTACATTGTATTTGACCAAAATAAGGAAATGAAATAATTTTAATAATAATAAAATCTTCCTTATTGGCAAGGCAATTCATGGGCTGTTACAGCTGCATCTCGATAAATTTGAATACTGTGGAAAAGTTCATCCATTTCAGTAATTCAACTTGTGTGAAACTTGTGTAAATTCAATGAATTCAATAAACACAGACTGAATTAGTTTAAGTCGTTGGTTCTTTTAATTGTGATGATTGTGGCTCACATTTAAGAAAATCCCACAGATTCACTATCTCAACCAATTAGAATATGATGACATGCCAATCAGCTAATCAACTCAAAACACCTGCAAAGTTTTCCAGAGCCTTCAAAATGGTCTCTCAGTTCATTTCACTAGGCTACACAATCATGGGGAAGACTGCTGATCTGACAGTTGTCCAGAAGACAATCATTGACACCTTTAACAATGAGGGTAAGCCACAAGCATAGCCAAAGAAGCTGGCTGTTCACAGAGTGCTGTATCCAGTTATGTTAACAACAAGTTGAGTGTAATGGAAAAGTGTGGAAGAAAAAGATGCACAACCAACCAAGAGAACCACAGCCATATGAGGATTGTCAAGCAAAATCGATTCAAGTATTTGAGTGAACTTCGCAAGGAATGGACTGAGGCTGGGGTCAAGCCATATAGTCGTGTCAAGGAATTTGACTACAGTTGTTGTATTCCTCTTGTTAAGCCACTCCTGAACCACAGACATAGTCAGAGGCATCTTGCCTGGGCTAAGGAGTTTTGAAATCCAAAGTCACTGCACCCGTTTACCAAGCAATTTTGTAGCACTTCATGCTTCCTTCTGCTGAGCAGCTTTTTGAAGATGCTGATTTCATTTTCCAGCATGATTTGGCACCTGCCCACACTGCCAAAAGTGACCATGGTGTTGGTGTGCTTGACTGGCCGGCAAACTCAACAGACCTGAACTCCACGGAGAATCTATGGAGTATTGTCAAGAGGAAAATGAGAAACAAGAGTCCAAAAAATGCAGATGAGCTGAAAGCCACTGTCAAAGAAACCTGGGCTTCAATCCCACCTAAGCAGTGACACAAACTGATCACCTCCATGCCACACTGAATTGAGGTAGTAATTAAAGCAAAAGGAGCCCCTACCAAGTATTGAGTACATGTACAGTAAATGGACATACTTTCCAGAAGGCCACCAATTCACTATTTTTTTTATTATTATTATTATTTTTTTGTTATTATTATTATTATTGGTTTTATGAAGTATTCTAATTTGTTGAGAGAGTGAATTGGTGGGTTTCTATTAAATGAGAGCTAAACTACTTCAGTCTGTGTGCACTGAATTTATTTAATACACAAGTTTCACAATTTTGAGTTGAATTACTGAAATAAATGAACTTTTCCATGACATTCTATGTTATTGAGATGCACCTGTTTATACTCATAAAAAAAGATTTGTGTAAGCTGTAAGCTGTTACCACCAGGAGTGCATGGAAATTCTTATTTGCTGTTGCCTAAGATTTAGATAAGACTGTGAGCTTATCTTCGTGTGTAAATAAGTCACTGTTTGTTCACTGGCGCTCCTAGTAGTTAATATTCCATGTTCTGCACATTGAAATTTGCCATTCTCCCAAACATCATCTTTTTTTCAGTGAGCTGCTTGTGCACAGAAATTATTTCCTCTCATTAACCATGGAGAGAGAGCTTCATTGGTGCTGACTGCAGTGATCTTTACACATTCACAAACAGACTCAACACTAAATGCAAAGGCTATTGCAGCAAACTGTAGTCCAAGTCAAAGGCCCAGAGTGTGAATCCAGGTGATTTAGTTGAAAATGATGTGTGAATAGCATGTTGAAATGTAATTAATATGTGTAACCCGTGCATCATTTATATAGAGATATGACAGAGATGTTTATAGGTACATTGGATAAAGAGATCTCTGAAATATGCACAACTGAATGAAAACAAGGTGCAAAGTACCTCATTAGGGCGGTAAGATTGCAGTTTAATTTCAAGATACTACCAGTGAAAATCCTTCTAATTTAACCTGTTAACTTTTTTATGGCCTGTTTTTCCTTTCACATATTTTAGCAATCATCCTAAAGTATGTATCAATTGAAAGCTTAAACACAAAATTCATTCTGTGAAAACCATTTAGTCATCAGACATTGTTTCAATCAAATCTTAATAATTTAGCGGTCTCCTTCCCTAGTGGGTGGTGAAAAGTGTCATATTGTAAAATTTATTACAGAATTTAACAATATTTTACATATAACACTTCTTCTAACCTTGACAAAACACATATCGCTGGAAAGTTACATATATTGTGATTATTTTATGACATAAGCAATAATGTGACAGAAATATATCAATATGTGAAAGGAAAATGCAAGAAAAAGTGTACCTGTCACCAGGGTGTGATTTGTGAAAAAAAAAAAAAAAACAGATGGTGGGATGTTTTCAAACATTTTAATTCATAAACATAAATCATGAGAACATTAACTATATGACGTCATATGCTAATTAGCACATTTATGACGTAAGTGCGTTGTATTGTATTGCCTCCCTATGCTCACATCGCAATTTTAATTTAGCCATTTAATTTAATTCTCAATAAAGAATGTTCTCAATGTTTTTATCACTATATTTTAATGTTTCTGTTGTCAGACAACGGAATGAATGACTGAAACGCGTCAATTAAGACTACACAACCAGCTCTCAAACATTAATCTGCACTAATGAAATCAAATACACATACGATAAAGTCAGATTGTGCTGTGACTGATGTCGGCTATACTTGCTTGTAAAATAGAGTTAGAAGCAACAGAATATCTTATTTTTTTTTTTTTTTTTTTTTTTTTACTGAAAGTGCTGTTCCTCTCTGCGCTACCTTAACACAGCAAATACAGAGAGAGAGGCTCACGCTGGGAAAGAGAGACCTCGCACTCATACGGCAGCACCAGAGAGTCTCAGAGACTATATAATGATTGTCCAAAAAGTCGCTAGATTTGTCGCTACTTTTTTGAGAAAAAAAAAAAAAATGTAAAAAAAAAAATGCGCTAAATCTAGCGACAAAGTCGCCAACTTAGCAACTCAATTGCTCAATTGCCTCAATCCCCCACCGGGGATAAATATAATTAAGCAAAGGCAGGGATACTTTGACCTGAAAGGGGGAAATCCCATGCATCCTCCCCGGCAAATCGCACCCTGCCCATCCCCCAGTGGATATTTTTGATATAGCGCCAAAATCAAATATTACAGGATCCTTAAATTTTCTGATATCAACTTCAAATTTGGAATAAAACTTAGACATATTGCTTACATTTTATAGCAATTTTATATGACTAAATATTTAGTTCAATATGTCTATGTTTAAAAAAAGGGAATGACAGTTAAGAGGTTAATATTATTTTTCCCATTTTAAATTGTATTATTGTCAGAATAACATTTAGATAATTACTTACCTAGGAAAGAATATTAAATAATAGAGTCCTTTTCTTTTCAAAAAGTCTCTCCAAATTCTAACCAGTGTGTGGTTGTACCATTCCCTTTTTCTCAGATGTATCATCCATTCCCTTCAGGATTTACTGGTCCATTCACATTTGTTCTTTTAATGGAGCGATTCCTCTTTCCTACAGCATATGTTCAGGAAAGTGAGGGTCAATTTATGAGAATGACACTGACAGATTCCTCAATACTAAAGCCCAGTATTTACAGCATGTGTAAAATCAACCATCTACCTGACCATTCAGTCGTCTTTATTGGTCGCAGCTTTTTGAGTGCCTCTAGTGCTCGCTTTGACCTTCCACAGTTCAGCATTGGACTCTTAAGTTGTACCTTTACAAGAATTATACAATTTTCTAACAGTAAAGAAAAAGCTAAGGTCACATTGTCGACGGCAAAAATATTAAATAATCAAAAATTGTGTTCTCTCTCAGATATACATAAAACATTTTTTAGAAAATTAATCACTCACTTGCACGAAGTGTATTTTTTTTATGAATGTATAACTTATAAAAGTGTAAAATTGACCAATGACAATATTCAAATGAAAATGTTCCAAAGAAAATCATTATTAAGCTTAAATTATAAAATGTATTTAAAGCTGCAGTCCATAAATTTTGCCTCTTTGTCGCCATCTCTGTTTGAAAACTTGGATTTGCAGCTGTTAGCAGAATTATCCATCTTAAATGAGTTGGCACAGCTCCAGCGCGGATGAATCAAGTGTTCTGAAGAGTATCTTTGGCAGATTGGCAGCCAGTCACCGCACCGGTGTGGATATTTACTGTACTTCACAATCACAGATTCTAGCCTACGTCTTGGATTATGACCCAAAATAAGAATTTTTGCACTATATATTGCCATTTGAAAAATTAAGTAACAAGTCTACCATGTTTAATCTGACCTTAAATTGCTTAGTTCATCTCACATCAAACAGTTCAAATTATAACTATCGCCATACTTTATTCTCAAATGATTAATGTTAACAACATCAGCATTGGTGACTATGAGTAAAAGTGTATATGTGTATAGGTTTCAATTCAAGCACAGTCTAATCTAATTGTCATACTCTTTGAATTTCATATTAAGACATTTTTTAACCCAAAAAGCTAATTATGCTCCCTTCAAATTGGTTTTCTTTAAAATACAAATTGTTGTAATCCCAGGGTATCTGTAATCAGAAAAAATTTTATAACGGGAATATAATTTAATTTCATTCACAAGTTTTTCTTAAAAACATAAGCCCCTTAATTACAATCCGCCACCACAAATTGATACATTTAATTATTCTGGCTGTTGTGAGAAAAGGCTATAAACTATCCGCCACCTGCAGGCTCCTCACATGCGATAGCCTACTACCCAAGACAAAAAAAAATATATATATATATTCTTATACCGTTGTGAATTGGGGGTGAAGTAAGGCGATAGTTTTGAACACTGGCCGGTTATGTACTTGCTAAAATATTGATTTTGGATCATTTTTAACAACAACAAAAACAACAAAAAAACTTATGGACTGCAGCTTTTATTATTAAAATTGAATGAATAAATTAAACTATTAAATAAAATACTTAAATAGGAAATCATTAATTAATTGTTCTTTTTTTTATTTTTGTTATGTTATCTATTATTATTATTATTATTATTATTATTATTATTTTTATTTTTTTTGAAAGTTGATAAAACCAAGTGCCCAAAATTATGGGGAAAAATATACATGCTTTGTTGTCACATAATTATGCATAGATACACATCCATATTACTCGGCACTGAAATACCATTTTAATATGTTGCTCTGTTCAGATAGAAGTGGTTTGTGGCTTCCAGAATGCTCTTAAAATTCTTTGTCATTCAGTGGCAAAGAATAAGCCAAAATGAATGGTTCCAATGCCATCTGCTCTTGAGTTGAGGAATAGCAGAACTGCTTCAGACACTGAAAAAAAAATCATTCTGCCAAGTGCACGGCTGACTCACTGGAAGTGCTCAAGCTGTTCACAACAAAAAAAAAAAACTCCATGGCTTTTGCCCTACATCTGACCCTCTGTGGAACAGCTTACCAAATCTGTTTGCTATATACTTTCTCTGCAGTTAAAATGACTACTCTCAAAAGCATGATGCAATACCAAAAAGAGAGAGAGAGAGAGAAAGAGAAAGAGAAAGAGACAGTAAAATTACATTTTCAATTCAGTTCAGTTCAGTTCTGATCTGTTCTTTTTATAACATACTGTATTTTTGAGAAACACATGCATTCTAAAATAATGAAGGGTGTTTTCACAGTGATGACTTAGAAGAACCATGTTTGCTTCCCGAAAGACAATTCAAGTGAATAGTTCTTAAGAGAATCGTCTTTTTCTCAGTGAAGAACTTTGTTTTATCATTTTTTTCTATCTAAACTTTTCCCCCACTACAAAGAGCAGTTTATGCAATGAAAAGGTTCCATGGGTGTTAAAGGTTTTTCATGGAACCATTAATGTCCATAAGAAACCTTTATTTTTAAGAATGTAGATTAGATTAGGTTTTTCTTTAAATTGTAAACTGATCGAAAACTATTATGCATATGTCGAATAGCAACTACAGCATGAGAACCAGCACCAGTTTAGTGGAAAAGCGGTAGTGAACAACAGACACAATTGGTCATCACTATTAATTATTTTGCATGTATGTGGG
This sequence comes from Carassius auratus, assembly GCF_003368295.1. NCBI lineage: Eukaryota > Metazoa > Chordata > Actinopteri > Cypriniformes > Cyprinidae > Carassius > Carassius auratus. The sequence goes on along the minus strand of NW_020524956.1, from coordinate 39,101 downwards.
TTTTGTGTCCGAGAGAACAAGTTCTAGTATCAGGAGCACAAAGTGTTTGGAGAATCTCCAATCCACATAAAATATTCAGGTTAACAAAAAAGACTCCCTAGTTTTTGATGGCTGGTTCAAAGACCATTACTACCCGTCTGAAAAGTTACCAGTGGGAGAAGTTTTTTAGAGAGTCTAAGAGGAGCAAGCAGTGATGATGTGGCAGCTATCTTTTACTTTTTCCCCCCAGAATCCCTGACAGAATACTCAATAAACAACATCAAGCCAGTGTCCTGATTTTCAGGGACTAAAGGGACCGAGGGAACAGTTGCACCTTTTCCTGCTTCGCAAAAGTTGAATTAAAGCTTCCTGTGTGAAATCCCTAAAGTCATGGGGCAAAACAGCTGAACCATTTCTACAGTGCAAAAACCTACATATTTTTCACTAACCACTCATCATTTAGATGGAACAGCAAAAAAGAAAAAGAAGAAAAAAATTCTAATAGAGACATTTTATATATAAATTCCTCTTCAATAACTGATTATATGCCCAGATGCATCAATCAATCACTTAAGTGCTAATTATTACCACTAATTTCTCTTCAGCGGTAAAATTCACTGCTACAAAGAGGTTGGGAAAGTGTACCGCCTGCCTTTTATAATTTTGTAAGATAATTATAAGCTTGTAATGCTTAATTAAAGGAAACAGAGCACTTATAGACATGCCAGTGTTTTTTTTTTTTTTTTTGACACTACGTCTACCTCACAAGAGCAATCAGGATTATTGTTCTGTCATGTGGTGGGTGTATTTTGTGGTCGGATGCTCTGATCTTAAGACTGGATTTTATTTTTTATTTTTTTATTTTTTTAGATTAAAGAATGTGGGTTTCACAAGCAAACCTGGTGCGGATCAGGCCCCCTGATCCCTCACACAACATCTTGCTGCCAAGGGTGGCAATCTGGCACCAAGAAACGTCACTGAGGTCAGGGAAGCATATCTTAGCACACCTGTCAACACAGATGTGGACTAATAAACAGCTGTGTTCTGGATTCACACTACCAAACTCTGGCAAGAATGACTGCAATATTAAGGTTGATAAATAAAAGATCAAGGTAACATTTCTTATTTAGCGAACTACCACACTGTCTGATTTCCTGAAGCACTCGAAGCATGTCAGTGAACCAAAAGTTTAATTATATTGATCTCAAATTCCCCATGCTACAAGGATATCCATGGAAAGAGATGGGACATGTTTTTTTTTTTTTTAAATTGATCATAAAAAGAGTCCTCAATCAAAACGCCCTTGAGAAAATGAAGTAATACATGGCAGTACAGTCTCTTTCACTCTCTGTCTATCTATCTGTACATATGCATTAGCAAACATGACATTCATCATGTCAATCCCTCTGAGGACGTTCCTACCACATTTATATATATATATATATATATATATATATATATATATATATATATATATATATATATATATATATATATATATATATATATATAGGGTCCTTTTCTAAACAGTAATAGGGCCATACAAAATGCTCTTCTTAATTTTTATGGTAATCAGATGAAGGCATAAAACAATTTAATTAGTCCTAATCAAATGAAAATGATTATTATTATTATTATTTTTTATTATTATTTGCACAAACAGTGCTGCACAACAGAGGTTTTTGGTTAAAATGAAAAAGAAAACAAGTATGATTATTCCTTAAAAAATAAATAATTATTAATATTTATTATTAGTAGTAGCATTCTTGTTACACTGAGTCTTAAGACTGCTAAATATTAATATATATTTTAACTGTTTTTTCACGTTTAAATAAACTTTTATTTTGACGGTTTGCCATGAGGAACTTGCAGCCCCTGTGCATGTGATATCATATGACGATAGTTTTGTCAAATTAAACAATAAAATGTTAATGAAGTGACTCTCAGAGCAGCTGGGGATGAAATTTGTTTATTCATATCATCACAGTGAGACGACAAAGGCTGAAAACACCACAAGCGTCACCCGCGCTTGCGTTGCACTATCTGCCGTTCATTTATTCATTGCGAAAATTATAGCTCCTTTACGTGTGATGTCAAATACTTCCACAGATTTGTGGTATTACTATAGAATTTTACCTGAGCATTGCAAATCATGCTTTGTTCTTGGTTCTTGTCAACAGTATCTCCACCATGATAAGCACTGAATGAGTGACAGGCTTTCTGTTGTGACATTGCTCAGGGTGAAAAAGTCTAGTGGAAAAGACTAATGAAAAGATTCACATTTATCAAATCTTCTTTTAAATGTTAGCTGAAATAATACGATCGATAATGGCTTTTGAGAATCGATATCGAATTAACGTAATTTTAAAAAAACAATTAATTGAAAACATACAAGGTTTACATACAAATATATGTCTGAAGTGAAAGTAAACAGTCTTGAGATAAACCGTCGTGTGTCTGTATATTTGATTTGAGCACAGTATAAAGCAACAGGCAGATTAATAGTAGTAAACATGCTACTGCTTGTCATTAAATGGTAAATAGACTGCATTTATATAGCTCTTTCAACAGACCACATGGCCATCCAAAGCGCTTTACAATTTGCCTCACATTCACCCATTCATTCACACACCGAATGCGGTGTCAGCCATTCAAGGCGCCATCCAGCTCGTCGGGAGCAGCTGGGTTTAGGTGTTTTGCTCAAGGACACCTCGACACTCGGTCAGGTGGAGCTGGGGATTGAACCACCAACCTTCCGGTTTGTAGACAACCCTCCGAAAGAGATTTACTCACTCTCATGTAGTCCCAAACCAATTTATTTATTGTAATCAGCACAAAATAAGATATTTTGAAGAATATGGGTAACCAAACAGTTGCTGGTCCCCAGTGACTTTGACAGAAAGGGGGGAAAAATTGAACTGTGGAAGAAAATTGGGAATAAGCAACTGTTTGGTGACCAACACTCTTCAAAATAACTTTTAATTTCAACAGAAGAAAGAAACTCATTTAGGTTTAAAACAACTTGAGAGTGAGTAAATGATGACAGAATTTTCATTTTTAGGTGAACTGTCCCTTTAATGTTAATAAAACACAAAGAATAAAAGTCACTCAGTGCTCTTGACTGTAGAATTTTTATACAGTTGCTTTAGTGAGAATCAGTGTTTAATTTATACAGTGTAGTCTATATAGTGTTTTATAAAACAAATAGTTCCAGTCCTTGATTCTGATTGTTTGAGCCACCTCAAAGACTATAGAATACTCAAGACATGTCACTCACAGTTTGGAATGGGGCAAATGCAAAGCTCAATATGGCCGCTCAATCGCAGGAAGTCCCGCCTTCTGAATGAAAGAGCCAATTGCTAATCTGTAAAGTCAGTGCGTCACTTCAGCTGCTGTTAGAAGTCCCGGTTGCACATGCGCACTGGATGATCTAGCCTGAGAAATAAGCTTTTTAATAGTGCTTTTTGAGCAAAAGTAATAACACTTATGACACAGTTGTTGTCAGATTTCTGTAGTGATTTCAAATATGAAATTTAATTGTAAGCTTAATAAACAGTTTTTGAGAATTTGATGTTTCCCCATTCAAAGAGATAGGAGCTGCACTTGGATGCCCGAGAGGCGTTTCATAGCTAGCTGCAGAGTGACAAGATTGTTTTAAAGAGACTTTGGCTGCATAGACAAAACACCACAGGATGCTGAATTAAAATGGCAGGAAATGTGATACATTGTAATTCAAACACTTCTTTCACCCTAGTCCATAAATCTGTCTAAGGCCTATGGGAAATCCCACTTTCAATTTAACATCATGTGGGGTTTTGCAAGTTTAAATTAAATATATTTTTTTCTAATACTCTTGTCTAATAGACTAATATTTCTAGTCTACATCTGTTTTTATTTTATAAAAAAAAAAAAATGTCCTGGTGTGCCACCCACAGACCTACATATCACACAGTAGCACTGAGACTTATTAACTGCATAACTATATGTAATATATGCTAAAATCATGCCATGGAATTTGCAGTGAGTTGACTGTTCATGGGGAGCAATAACAGTATACTTAGTAGTGACTAATTATCATTTCCATGTGTAAATAAATATTTTTTTGTAATTTCCATATGTAAATAACCACATATGCTTCCAGATTTCTGAGATGTATGTGCAATCTGCGTGGATAAACTGAGCTCCCTCTGTTTGACACACTCAAACATATGTTTATGCATGATAACTTAAATGCAACTGAAATCATTGGCTTAGTTATGCTCAGTAAATGGCAATAAATTAAGGGTTTTATACTGTTCAGTAGACCTTGAAGTGGTTTCCATAACCCCCCATGTCTTGTGTTGAACTTTTTCTATCTTAACAAATGTGGATGTTTGTGGACAGAATGGGAGCTGGTGAATGGATTGAACATGGATCATACTACAGAGCTAATCAGACTATTAATCACTGCACCTGACAGCACGCTGATCTATTCCCTGATTCTCTCATATTATGCACTGGTCATGCCCTGCAAATGTCTCATAAATGTCTGAGAGATGATCTAAATAAGTGCTTTAGCAGAAAACTTTTTGAATTAAATTCACTCAAAAGATTAGATGGCAGTTTGAGTATGACAAGCTTAGTACGTATTCATTTGACTGGCATTTACAGTAATTACCCTATACGGTTTTTCTCATATCTTATATCTTTGCAGATTATTAGGTGAACTTAAAGGGATAGTTCGCTTAAGAATTACAAATCTTTCATCATTTCCTCATCTTCATGTTTTCAAAACCTATATGATTTTCTTTTTCTTTTATGGAACAGGACCATATTAACAAGTTTTTTGAACACAACAGGAGGGCTAGCTTAGGATTTTAGTCTGAATAATATTACTATTTTTTATGTTTTTGAAATAAGTTTCTTCTGCTCATCAAGCCTGTATTTATTTGATCAAAAATACAGGAAAAACAGTAATATTGTGAAATATTATTTTAATATACTTAAAAATATATATATATATTCCTGTGACGCAAAGCTGAATTTTCAGCATCAATACTCCAGCCTTCAGTGTCACATGTAACATCCAGTCTATCACATGATCATTTAGAAATCATTCTATTATTCTGATTTATTATGAGTGTTGGAAACAGTTCTGTTGTCTAATATATTTGATGAATAAAAAGTAAAAAAAAACTGTATTTATTCAAAATAAAAATAAAAATTATAATAATATATTTTCTTTACTATCACTTTTTATCAATTTAACACATCCTTGCTAAATAAAAGTATTGATTTTATTTAAAAAAAGAAAGAAAAAAAATTACTGACCCCAAATTACTGACCAGTAGTGTATATTGTTATTACAAAATATTTATATTTTAAAAACATTCAGATTTGCATTACAGAAATAAATTATAATTTAAAGTATAATAAATGTAAAAACAATTATTTTAAATTGAAATAATATATCACAATATTACATTTGTTTCTGTATTTTTGAACAAATAAATGCAGGCTTGATGACCAGACGAAACTTCTTTCAAAAACATCTTCGATAAAAAAAAAAATAATATATATATATATATATATATATATATATATATATATATATATATATATATATATATATATATATATATATATATATATATATATATATATATATATTATCTAAGTTGCATTACATTTATCAAAAGAGACAGCACATATAAAATAATATAAAATAAATTTTGTTCTTTTGATTAATTCTATTCATTGAAGAATCCGGAAAAAAAAGAAAAAAAAATATATATTGAACAGCAAATTGACATATAGACTGGTTTCTGAAGGATCCTGCATATGGCACTGAAGACTGGAATGTAATATGCTGAAAATGCAGCATTGCATCACAGTAATCAGTCACAGTTTAAAGTAAATTTAAATAGAAACTACCCCAAACTTTTAAACAGTGGTACTGTATGTGACCTCAAATTGTGTCTCAAATGTCACATTATCTCAGCAGTTGACTCTTCCTTGTTTATATTCCCCATACAATACAATTGAATACAATAATAATTTCTACAGCTTTTATCTTATATGAGTCATTTAGACTCAAGTCCTTGACTTAACTGGTCAAGATAAATATAATCCATCTGCATGCTAGTATAGTGATGCCGCAGTGTATTGTAATTACATTTAATCTGAACAGCAGGACTGACACTTTCACAGAACAATAGTGTGTGGAGGCCATCTGTTTGAGTGAACTATGAGTCCAGTGACACTTAGGCAATGCCAACTTGCATAATGTTCAATGACTGGTCAATGATGAGCCTTGAGTTTATTTTTTAAAACAATCTTGGTAAATTGAATTAATTTAACCATTATTTCATCAGCAACTTCAGATTTCTGACATATTTCCAGCAAAACACTTTACAAGAAATAGGTTTTAAATAAGATTAAGGTCCTTTGAATAAGGTAAATTTAATAAGTAAATTTTAATAATTTAAAAATATATATTTTTTTTTCTTGGCAAGGAAATCAGGTTGATGCTTACTTCTGGTTGACCAAAAAACAAAAACAAAAAAACAAAAACACATATTTACTTAAGCTCTGTGGAGAGAGAAGGGTATGCCCCAACAACAGTGTAGTTACAGATTTTGCCAGCAGGTGCTAAACCTAGACCCAAACTTCCTTGATTGGTGACTTTACTTAAGTTTGCAATGCATTTGCAATTAAATATTTTTAAATTAAGTTCAAATTAAATCAATAGATATTAGCTGAAATAAAAGTAAACAAAAACTAATTTTATTTCAGCTATTTGCCAAATTTTTTTAGTAGCAGTGCTAAAATAACTAAAACAAGAATAAAACAAATCAGAAAAAAGACGCCATGTTGCTTCTAGTAAACATTTTCTTGTAACTGGTAGTTTGTTCTGTGGAAAAACAAATTGTGAATATAAATTGTATGAACCTCAAGAACCCTGCTGTTACACTATTGTTTGACTGAATATGACCTCAATGTCTTGCTAGGGTAAGGAAAACTTTCCTCTGCCACTCGTTGACCATGTCTGAAAAAGTCAAGCAGTGTGGAAAGCAGTAGAGAGACTGTTCCAGCCATGCGCCATCAACAGGAATGCTCGGAATAAACATGTCCACCTGCCATTTATTTCTGTCCTTCTATTGTAACGCAGGCAAACCGGATCTCAACAACAGGACAATTAAAGGCAAGAGTCAGTGCTCATCAAGTCACATCGTTATATAGCCTGAACACTAATTAGGAAGATGCTGTGAGTGTGACAGCCTCGGTATTGAATGTCTCTTGGGGGTATCGAGTACTGAATGTAAACAACACACAGGAACAAGCTGAAGACTACTAGTTGCTCAAATGTACTGTAGTCTTAAATGCACATCAATGGAAATACATAAGTCCTGCTCTGTGCCAACTCCATAAGCCATACACATGGTCACCCTCTCCGTTCTCTTCCCAGCCATCTGTGGACATGCTGAGTGCCCAAATCATGGCTGTGTCTGCCATTGAAACATATTGCCTTCTCTATGAGAACATGACAATGAAGTCATCCCTGTTGGCATCACTGGAACAACATCCATCTAAAACAAAGAATCAATGTGCTTTAGCTCAGTTGTCCGCTTATACGTTCTGCCTCTATTTTGGTATTACAATCTTTTTGTTGTGGTTGTGGTTGCAAAAATAATAAATAATAAAAAATAAATAAATATTTGATCAAAAACAGAAAAAAAACAGTAGAATTTTGAAATAGTATTATATATATATATATAAACAGACAGTATATTATATTTATACTTTAAGAAATTTTAGAGCTCTCAACTACCAAAATCAGATGTCTTATGTTTTATATATATATATATATATATATATATATATATATATATATATATATATATATATATATATAATTATATTTAATATATATACTAAACTGCTGTGATGGCAAAGGTCAAATTATTCTACAGAAATAATTCTAATGTGATAATTTACTGCTTTATTATATTTATTATCAGTGTTAAAAAAAAACAGTTGTGCTGCTTAATATTTATCTTCATTTGTATTTATTTATTTATTTTATTATTATTTTTTGTTTTTGTGTAAACTGTGATACAAATACAAATATATACAAATCTCTTCTCGATAAGCCACAATTCATGTCCACAGCAGGTTGACTTACCCTCTGAAATTAAGTTAATACTTATGAAAAAAAAAAAAAAAACACCTTTAGTTGTTGGTCCTCATTGACTTCCATAGTATGGAGAAAAACTTATCCAAGTCAATGGGGACCAGCAACTGAAGGTGAACTATTCCTTCAAGGTGAAATGGGTTTTCTGCATAACACAGCAAATAACTAATTGAAGGTGTTTATAAAATAATAATAAAAAAAGATTCCAGTTCAGAGTTCAGGAGGGACTTTGATTCCTTGAGCTAACCGGAGCTAGTTGTCATTCAGCAGCTAATGCTAGGGATGGCCTTGCACTAATTAATGATGGTTCATGTGTGGGTCTCTCTCAAAGGAGTCAGCTAATGAAAGAGTCTCCTGCTGTATTGCCCATTCACCTAAGAACAAGTGCTGCAGTGTAGAGACACATCTCTGGCTGTGTAGCTCTAGCAGCTGTCAGTCAAACTAAAGCCTCCTGGTGCCTGGGAACCACCAAATCCATCGCTAAAGGGACACAGACTCTTAGCGTGGAATGCCTGCTCAATGTAAATACTAGCAAATCTTGATGCTGAGAATGCAAGGAATTGATTAAAATCTAATTTATTTCATGTCATTGAATAATAACACATTAAAGTGAGAGGTCACCCAACAAACTTGTGTATTCACCATAGAAGACCTTTTCTGTTGCTGGAGCCTGAGATCTAGGTTTATGATAACACATGAAAGCACAGTGATATAAGAAAGACAAGAACATTTTTCAACTGTTAAGTGCACACGCTTCAATTTTTGATGGCTCATCGCATGTCTACATTGCAAGTTCAGCGTCAAAGATTACATGTTCTGACACAGTGAGCCATGATGTGGATAACATGAGGCAAATATTTCTAATTTATGTTCTCCATATACTGTACTAAAAATGGCAAATAGATAGACCTATCTAAAGAAGAAAAAAAAAGAAATCAAATCTGTTTATATATATATATATATATATATATATATATATATATATATATATATATATATATATATATATATATATATATATATATATATATGAAGAGTGATAAATTTAAGTGGTTTCAGAATTTCTTTTTTTTTTTTACAAATATTGACTTTCATGCAGTGTGTAATGTAGCTGTATGTGAATGTATATGTATAAAGTTATTGCCTCCTAAAAGAAAGAATCTACTCTGAACAGCCTAAACAAGTCATTAGTAATTCGAATCCCACTTCCGAGATGGCAACATGTCATGGGGTAATGCATTTGCATAAAGCCCACTTTAGCCGCTTTTGCATTATTGATACACTATTTTCCTACTTAATAATATTTTCCTATTTTAAAACAGTGATTTGACACACAGCACTGTAACAATGTTTTCTCAGATAACCTTAAATGTGCATTTAATTACATCAAGGATCAAATCAAATGTAAATAGCACATTGAATTTAAATGTTACACACTTTTTTTGTGTGTGTGCTGTACAGGTCTGGTATAAAGAATGTTTTTGCTCAGGTGGTTTATCTGCCCAATGAAAAGTTTTTTGAAATATGCTCTTGAAATATGCCTCAGTACCCAGTTTATTTGGACTAGCTGGTCCCACTTAAATCACAACGCGTAAATATGATAAATAGTAGTTTATATGTAAACCAATCACAACAGACTGGGCCATCTGGCCAATCAGAGAAGAGCGGGTTCATGGAAAGGAGGAGGAGACTGAATCTTAGAAGTGCTTCCAACAAACCATTTGAGGAGCGTTTTGAGAAAACAAAACCTTAAAAATGGGGCACTTGAAATAAAAAAAATAATAAATAAATAAAAATCCTCTAAAATCCCACCAAAATTAATGAATAAAAAGCATAAAAGAATAAATTAAATGGAATGCCAACAGCTGATATTTAGGATGTCTGTGGTGCAAAATCAATCATATTTTATCCAATTCCGTTTGGTCACCTTTAATTACCTTAGTGAAAAACAGCATGTTGAAGTGAATATATTTCAGTTCAATTTGTTCTAGCTCTGGTTATAATGACTCTCATTAGACTGCCATGTGTGAATGTGTGAATAGCAGAGATCAGTTTGAAGTACTTTAGCTCTCCTGTGGAGAAGGCTGGCTGAAATCCAGCACTGGCTCATGGTCGAAACAATCACTGTGACTAAATACTAGTTTAGTCAATGAGCACAAACCTTAGTGAGTGACCAGTGGGGACTTTTACAAGGAATAATATACTGAATACTGGATAATTAAAAGAACCACTAACAGCTGCCGTTGTTTAAAAACAATATGGGTGGTAACTGTCATAGGATGTGGCAAGTCGAGTAACATTTTTTTTTAATATAGCATTATACAAAACAATAATAATTGTAATGGGCTCGTATCTGCATTGCAGTTTTCATCCTGGCCTGCAGGAGTCACTATCAACGAGTACGGAGTCATGTTACCTCCAGAACTGCAGATGGCTCTTGTCCTATGAACTCTGGCCCTATGGTCTCTCCGCTCCTCCAGAGGGCGGCATCGCCCCGTACCATGTTCAGTGCTCTGCTCATCAGTGTTGATTCCTCACACCTGTGTTTGACCCTTTATAAGTCTGTTTGTTCCCTGCTATTATGTTCAGTCTTGAGCCTATGCTCCCTTTGTACCCAGTTGCTAAGTTAAGTTTGATTGTTCTCATATATTTGGACCCTTGTGTCTTTTTCTGTTTAACGGTAGCTAAGTTTGCTACGTTTATCTTGTACTTTGTTTTCTCAAGTAAAGATTATTGTTACTTTTTGAAGATTCAAGCCCCTTGGCCTTTTTGCTCTTTCGCTCTTCCGCTCTTGGGTTTAACAGTCTGAGAGTAGCTCAGTGAGTAAATTCACCCTCTTAGAGCACCAGAGACCCGGGTTCAATCCCAGCTTGAGGCAGCCTCGTTACAGCAAGACTGAACCATGGAAGCAAACCCAGCGGAAGAGTCTTCACCACCCTCCAATGTGGAACGGATCCTAGCTGCACTCTCTGAGCAAGCCACTACCATCCAACGACATGATCAAACCCTGTCTCAAATTGTCCAGATTTTGAGCCTTCAGTCCCAGGCCTCTTCATCCCAAGAACTCCAACAGTCCCCTGATCCTCAACCTAGGCCCATGGTGACCCTTCCTTCTGAGCCCAGATTACCAGCCCCAGAAAGGTTTGATGGAAGCCCTGAGAGATGCAGAGGATTTATTACCCAGTGCACTCTGGCTTTTCAACTACAACCAAGTTGTTTTCCCACTGAAAGCAGTAAGGTGGCCTACATCATTACTCTCCTCACCGGCAAGGCGCTCGAATGGGCCTCAGCTTTGTGGGACCAGAAGTCTCCACTAACCACAAACAGTCAACAGTTCATCACGGAGATGAAGAGAGTTTTCCAACATCCAGCCAGTGGAGGTGATGTCGATCGTCGCCTGCTGAATCTCTCTCAAGGTACCCGGAGCGCAGCTGAGTTCGCCATAGAGTTTCGCACTCTGGCGGCTGAGAGTAGATGGGATCAAAGAGCCCTAAGAGCGACCTTTCACCATGCTTTGTCATCAGAGCTCAAAGACGAATTGGCATTCCGAGACCCTGCCCCTGACCTTGAGTCCCTCATTGATGTAGCTATCCGGGTTGACCATCGCCTCAGAGAACGCCAGATAGAGCGGCAGCGGGAGACCAGCTTATTTGAGGCCACCAGTCCTGTTAAATTATCTCCTCCTCTTGGGGACATGGATGAACCCATGCAGTTGGGGGGAACTCGGATATCCCAGTCCGAACGTAATAGGAGGATGAGAGATAGATGTTGCCTCTACTGTGGCAAGCCAGGACACTTTCGTACCAACTGTCCTGAGCTTTCGGGAAAAGCCAAGTCTCGTCCTGGAGTAGGGGGGCCCGGGCGAGAATAGGAACCATCCCCTGCTCAGCAAACTTGGGTTTGAGGATCCAGGCCACAGTTACCATGGGCCAGCAACACCATCAAGTATGTGCCTTTGTAGACTCTGGGGCCGCCGGGAATTTTATGGACTTTAAGATGGCCCAAAGTCTTGCAATTCACCCTGTGACTCTCCAAGAACCCCTTAACATTACTGCAGTTGATGGCAGCCCACTGGGATCGGGTCGGGTCAGTGAGTGCACTCCACCTCTTCAGTTAAAAGTAGGGAACCACCAGGAATTGATTCAGTTTTTATTAATTCATACCCCTAGACTCCCTATAATCCTCGGTTTCCCATGGTTGACTGCTCATAACCCCAATATTGACTGGTCCAGAGGAGTTGTCACAGAGTGGGGAACACACTGCCAACTGTCAAATACTGCTTTCTGCGGTCCACCTGAGCTGAAGTCTGTCCAAGAATCAATGTCTGGCAATCCCAAGAGCAATTCCATCTTTAGGCTCAAAGCCCCGTCCGTGGAAGTCATGGCTATTCCCAGGATCGAACCAGTCACTATCAAGCCCCCTCTTTACCCTCCCGAGCCATCCCGTGTTCCCCCGGAATACATGGACCTCCTCGAAGTATTTAGTAAGGTCCAAGCTGCCACACTGCCCCCCCACAGATCATACGACTGTGCTATTGAACTGATGCCAGGAACTTGCCCTCCCCGTGGAAGGCTATTTTCCCTCTCTGGTCCTGAGAGATTAGCTATGGACAAGTATCTGAAGGAAGCTCTAGATAATGGATTCGTCCGTCCTTCCACATCACCGGCAGGAGCCGGTTTCTTCTTTGTTGAAAAGAAGGATGGCAGTCTCAGACCTTGTATTGATTATCGAGGCTTAAATAACATCACAATCAAGAATCGTTACCCCCTCCCACTTATGACCACAGCCTTTGAGATCCTGCAGGGGGCCACCATCTTTACCAAACTGGACCTCCGAAATGCATACCATCTTGTCAGGATCCGGGAGGGGGACGAATGGAAGACTGCATTTAATACCCCGACAGGCCACTACGAGTACCAGGTAATGCCATTCGGGCTGGTTAATGCTCCTGCTGTCTTTCAGGCCTTTATTAATGATGTCCTTAGAGAGATGCTGAATATATTTGTGTTTGTTTACTTGGATGATATTTTGATATTCTCCCGCAACCTCCAAGAGCACATTCAGCATGTCAGACAGGTCCTGACCCAGCTGTTGAAGCACAAGCTCTTTGTTAAGCTGGAGAAGAGCGAGTTCCATGTCCCAGCTGTCTCATTTCTCGGCTTCCATGTGTCCAAGGGCAGCCTCCAGATGGATCCAGGCAAGATCCGAGCAGTCGTGGACTGGCCCCGACCCACTTCAGTCAAGCAGGTACAGCGCTTTCTGGGGTTCTCTAATTTCTACAGGAGATTCATAAGAAATTTTAGTTCTATTGCAGAACCTCTTTCCTCACTCACAAAGAAGTCCAACAGGCCATTCATGTGGACCAGCGATGCTGACCATGCCTTCATTACACTGAAACAACACTTCACATCTGCCCCCATTCTAACTCTCCCAGACCCAGAGCTGCCCTTTGTCCTGGAGGTGGATGCCTCGGATGTGGGGGTAGGAGCGGTCCTGTCACAGAAGTGTAAGAGTGATTCTAAACTTCACCCATGTGCCTTTTTTTCCCGCCGTCTTACCCCAACACAGAGAAATTATGACATTGGGAACAGGGAGCTGTTGGCCATTAAGATGGCATTGGAGGAGTGGAGGCACTGGCTTGAGGGTGCCAAACACCCGTTCCTAATCTGGACGGACCATCAAAATCTCACCTACATTCGAGATGCCAAGAGGTTAAACTCACGACAAGCCCGTTGGGCCCTTTTTTTTAACCGGTTCAACTTCATTCTCTCTTATCGCCCAGGTTCCAAGAATCTCAAGCCAGATGCACTCTCGAGGCAGTTTGAACCACCTGAGAGGGAGTTGTGCCCAGAAACCATCCTCCCCGCAGCCAGGGTGATAGCCCCCATCCAGTGGGATATTGAGACCGCCGTCAGGAGAGCCCAACAGCAACAGCCTGGTCCAGGTAATGGCCCTGTAGGGCGTCTCTTTGTCCCTAATTGTATGCGCTCTGAGGTCCTGCAGTGGGCACATGCATCCCTCCCCTCCGGACACCCGGGTACCACTAGAACCTGTAAGCTTGTTCAGAGGAAGTTTTGGTGGCCCAAGTTACAGAGAGATGTTAGGGCCTTTGTCTCTGCTTGTCCAGTGTGTGCCCAGTGCAAGGGGTCAAGAACTCGCCCTCATGGTTTACTGCACCCACTGCCTATCCCGAGACGTCCATGGTCTCACATTTCCCTGGATTTCGTCACAGGCTTGCCCCCGTCTCAGGGAAACACAGTAATTCTGGTGGTGGTAGATCGATTTTCTAAGACTTGTCACCTCTTACCCATGCCCAAACTCCCCACAGCTAACCAAACTGCAGAACTTCTGATGAAACATGTGTTCAGAATCCACGGCTTTCCCCAGGATATGGTTTCTGATCGGGGGCCACAGTTTACATCCCGGTTTTGGAAGGCGTTTGGCCGGCTCATTGGGTCCTCCATCAGCATGTCCTCTGGCTTCCACCCCCAGTCCAATGGACAAACTGAGAGGGTAAATCAGGACATTGAGAAGACCCTGAGGTGCCTGGTGGCCGACAACCAATCCACTTGGAGCTCTCGTTTAATTTGGGCTGAATTCGCTCATAACACTCTGTACCATTCTTCTTTAGGCATGTCCCCCTTTGAGTGTCTCTATGGATTCCCCCCACCCGTGTTTCCTGGACAGGAGCCAGAGGTTGACACCCCAGCTGCCACACAGCTTGTCCGTCGTTGTCGACTTTCCTGGAAGAGGGCTCGTGCAGCCCTGGTGAGGGCGGCCCGACTCCAACGGAGGCAGGCTAACCTAAGGAGGAGAGCAGGACCCTCATTTCGTCCAGGACAAAGAGTGTGGCTCTCTACCCGAGACCTTCCCTTGCGAGTGGAATCTCGTAAGCTGGCTCCAAGATACATTGGCCCCTTCAAGATCCTCCGAAAGATTAATCCGGTTTCCTTTCGTCTTCTCCTACCCAGGTCCATGAAAATCCATCCTACTTTCCATGTTTCTCAATTAAAACCTGTTGTTTGTTCCACTTTGTCTCCAGCCAGTAAATCTGCCCCAGCTCCTCGCATGATTGATGGTCAGCCAGTCTAAACTGTCCGCAGGCTGCTGGGTTACCGCCGGGTACGTGGAGGGGCTCAGTACTTGGTAGACTGGGAGGGTTATGGCCAAGAGGAGCGGACCTGGGTTCCAGCTCGGGATATCTTGGATAAGGCCCTCATCTCAGACTTTCACCAAGCCCAAGGAGCCAATCTAAGGAACGTCAGGAGCCGTTCCTAGGAGAGGGGATCCTGTAATGGGCTCGTATCTGCATTGCAGTTTTCATCCTGGCCTGCAGGAGTCACTATCAACGAGTACGGAGTCATGTTACCTCCAGAACTGCAGATGGCTCTTGTCCTATGAACTCTGGCCCTATGGTCTCTCCGCTCCTCCAGAGGGCGGCATCGCCCCGTACCATGTTCAGTGCTCTGCTCATCAGTGTTGATTCCTCACACCTGTGTTTGACCCTTTATAAGTCTGTTTGTTCCCTGCTATTATGTTCAGTCTTGAGCCTATGCTCCCTTTGTACCCAGTTGCTAAGTTAAGTTTGATTGTTCTCATATATTTGGACCCTTGTGTCTTTTTCTGTTTAACGGTAGCTAAGTTTGCTACGTTTATCTTGTACTTTGTTTTCTCAAGTAAAGATTATTGTTACTTTTTGAAGATTCAAGCCCCTTGGCCTTTTTGCTCTTTCGCTCTTCCGCTCTTGGGTTTAACAGTCTGAGAGTAGCTCAGTGAGTAAATTCACCCTCTTAGAGCACCAGAGACCCGGGTTCAATCCCAGCTTGAGGCAGCCTCGTTACAATAATAACAATAACATAATGTAAAAAAAAACATATTTTTAAACAAATTCAATGTAATAATTGGTGTCATTATTCTACCTAGTACAATTCAAATAAAGCAGCTCTATAGAAGACAATATCACCATTATTCAGCTCAATGTTGATTTGATTTTATTGACTAAATGTCAGTGTTACATAGTGTTACATTCAACTGTGAAACAAACTATAAAAAAGCAGCACTAAAAAGACAATAGTGTCAATATTCAATTTTTGTTGATTCCCAGTGTCAGTGTAATGCATTTCATAAGTTATTAAACTAATTCAAATCAGCTATAAAGCAGTTCCACAAAAGGCAACTGTCTACTCAATTCAGTGTCAGTGTTGCAAAGTTCATCGATTATGAAACGAATTAAATGACTAAACAGCTCACTTATGAAACATATTCAAATAGCTATATAAAGACAACAGTGTTATTATTCAGCTCAAGTTTTGATCTTATCAGAAAATGTTGGTGCAGTCAAATTGATAATATAAAAAAATATATATAGGATATTGCTCTAGTGGCCCATTATATCAGGTAGTGGAGTTCAGTAAGAGATATGAATTGATTTAACAGGTTAGAGGGAACCCAATTATCTGTGCTCCGGAATTTTGAAGTGTTTTCCATATTTTCCAGATCCAAACAGAGGCCCTGCTGTCTGTGCATAACAGGATGTGATACACCCTGCTGGGACTAACAAATCAACACTGTGGAAATGCTCTTTGCTCTCAGTGGGAGAATGTGAACTATCTCCGCAGGCCTGTTTCTGCCTTCATTTACTGATTGAGAGGTGAGCACATGGCATTTGTCACCGTACCTCCGTAATGTCAGAATGACTCCAGCCAACGAGAGGACACAGATAAAAGTGAGTTAGTGAGTGAGTTAGGTGATATACATCCATGTATGGTTACCCATACTCAGAATTTATGCTCTGCATTTAACCCATCCAAAGTGCACACACACAGCAGTGAACACACACACCCTGAACACACACCCGGAGCAGTGGAAAGCCTTTTATGCTGCAGCACCCAGGGAGCAGTTGGGGGTTCTCTGCCTTGCGAGAGGGCACTTCATTCATGGAATTGCCAGCCTGAGACTCAAACACACAACCTTAGGGTTAAGAGTCAAACTCTCTAACCATTAGGCCACGACTTCCCCACGACAAAACTGTCCATCCTGCATGAGCCTTTCAAATCAGACCTACATCTTTCTACTGTAAACCAGTGGATTTGCAAACGTTTTACTCCACAAATCACAGGTAATATAGGATTTGTGACTTTTACTTTGTAAAATGTTTATAAAAAGGCATTTCACCAATATAGTACACACTGACGAGTTGGAATGATTTGGAAATGAGAGACACCTCACTGCGCCACTCACCGGTCTCGAGTCCCACGGAGGAGATCAGAAGGATACAAAAGAGGTGCTACGACAGTCAAGGAGGAAAGGGGACCAGGCCTGAACTTTATTTTTGTGTTTGGTTTTTGTTTGTGCATGGCAGTCGTCCGTGAGGGGCTGTTACACTGTTTTGTGTTTATTTTATTATTAAAGTTTTATTGGAAATATCCACTGGTTCCTGCCTCCTTCTTCCCGTGATTATGAAGGTTGTTATATTGCTACACACACTTACAAAAGTAAAGCACAAAACATTGTGTACTATTTCAGATGTGTTTGGATTAAAATAAAGTTTCTTACACTCAAATATATTTACTTTAAGAGCTTTACCAGGTTTCCCTCTCTCATATCCTTTTCTTCAGTCCCCTCCAAACAGACCCGAAGGCAGTTTATCAGTATGAGCGGCCAAGAGACCTTGCTCTCTTTTGGATTTGCTAGCATGAACACATCTGCGTCCTCCAAATGTCTCCCTCAGGAACCCCTAACTGTGGAGTGCAGATTCATGCTAGCTTAATGGAGAAATGTCCCCTAAACAAAACATTAAGCAACATGATGGCTTGAATAACTGCCTGGAAAGCTATAGGAAAAAAAAAGAGACATTAGGAAACGTATGTGTATTTATGTATTTTTGTGTGTACATGTATAAAACATTTTTTTTTTTCATATTGTATTTAATACAAGGTTTTTAATGAATGAAGGTTTTATAAATAGATGAAATTCTGAAATTTGACTGAACGAGGCATGATTAAAGATGTCAATAACATTAGCACATTATGCATAAAATATATTTTATTGTGCATAAAATACCCTATAACTATAGTAACTGTAATGTAAACCTCACACTGCTTTAATATTTTTTTTTTTTTCTTTTCCCCATAAAATCTCTTTAAAATGTAATACAGTATCATTTATAGGTCTATAATTTAATAAAATGCACTTTGATATTTATAAGGCTAAACACTTAGACAGAGTTAAAACAAAAGACTATGTTAAAGTGAAATTCTCATATAATCATTCATCTCTTTTTTGTTGCATAACCGAAGAGAAGCATCCTTTTTAACCCGATCTTTTTTAGGTTTATAAGCCTATCAAGCCTGTATCACATTTAATGCACACGATTTCAATGCCTCTAAATTATTATCATGACCAAAATGTTGCTGAAAAACCTGCTGTACATGATCTACTACACTCCTTTTGTCATCTGATTTATAGTGTATTTTTTTTTTATATGTACTGTATGTGTGATTTTATTTTTTTTATGCAAACCTAAGTTAACATAAGAATATATATATATATATATATATATATATATATATATATATATATATATATATATATATATATATATATATATATATATATATATATATATATATATAATTTATTTTATAACATTTAGGCCTACTGGACTTTTACTCTTCTATCCATACATCATTTTTACAAAAATCATATTAAATGATGTATCAAAAATTATTATCAGGCTTTGCTAGCCGTAAGTTTAATATTAGTTGAAAAAAAAGCACAATGTGTGAAGTAATTCCGCCTTATACTTTTTTCATCAGGACACTCACAGTGAGCCTGGACACTCTAATGCTTATGTTCTGGAACTCACTTTGCAAATGGCAGATATGAAGGGGCACTGTGACTGATTTCCAATGTTAAAGGTGAATAAAAGGAATGCTGTACATCAGATTGGAATTATAATGGAATATTGTACTGGTCGAGGGAAAACAGAGTGTGCGATTTTCAGAACACTCATTTCAGCTTAATGAGGCTATGAAACCGGTTGGGTTCAATGTCACCCTCATTTGTCCCACTCAGGGCACCAGTGCATGAAATGTTGCCTTTCACTGTGATTGCCATCAGCTATTCCCCCTACAATAAAGATGGTGCATCACACAATATGATGGGGGCCAGTTTGGATAAAGTCAAGGCAAGTAAAGGCAATTCATCATTGAATTCAGTGATGCCATCATCCAGCTCATTTCAGTTAAAATAGTAGGGGGGTCAGAAAAAATCAGAAGTTCAAGTTGTGTTTTTTTTTTTTTGATGATAGGCTTAATAAGGTAAGGTTAATAAGGTTTTGAGGATCTATGACTTCTGGAGGCACCTCTTTTAGGAGCTTAGATGGAATAGGGTCTAACATACATGTAGTTGGTTTAGATGATTTAACAAGTTTATACAATTCTTCCTCTCCTATGGTAGAGAATGACTGGAACTGCTGCGTGGTTACAATGTTATCTCTAATAGTATCGATCTTAGAAGTAAAGTAGTTCAAAAAGTCATTACTGCTGTGCTGTTGTGAAATGTCAACACTAGTTTATGCTTTATTTTTCATTAATTTAGCAACTGTATTGAATAAATACTGTACCTGGGGTTATGTTTGTTTTCTTCTAAAAGAGACTAAAAGTAATCAGATCTAGCAGTTTTTAATGTTTTTCTGTAGGATAGGGTACTTTCCTGCCAAACAACACAAAATACCTCTAGTCTTGTTTTCCTCCAGCTATACTCCATTTTCCTGGCTGCTCTCTTTGGGGTATGAGTGTGCTCATTATATCACGGTGTCAGACTGTTTTCCTTAATCTCCCTTAAGCTTAAAGGAGTAACTGTATTTAAAATGCTAGAAAATAGAGAGTCCTTAGTTTCTGTTGCATCATCAAGTTGTTCTGAGGTTTTGGATATGCTAAGGAATTGGGATCCTTGAAGAAGATTACTTACAAAGCATTATTTTGTGTTAGAAGTGAATGTTCAACCATACTTGTAACAATAAGTAGAATTTAAAGTTTTAGTTATATGAAGTTTGCACAAAACTAAATAATGATCTTAGATATCATTGCTTGGCTGCATAATTTCAACACCACCAACATCAATTCCATGAGACAGTATTACTGTAAATCTAGAGCATGATTTCGACAATGAGTAGGTCCTGAGACGTGTTGTCTAACCCCAATAGAGTTCAGAGTGTCTCTGAATGCTGATCCCAAAGCATCTTTTTCAATATTAACATGGATATTAAAATCACAAACAATTAAAACTTTATCTGCAGCCAGCACTAACTCGGATATAAAATCAGCACATTCCTTAATAAAGTCTGTATGGTGCCCTGGTGGCCTGTATATGGTAGCCTGTACAAACATCAAAGGGGATTAATCATTTACTGTACACTTGTTTCTCTGTAAACTGTTATATGAAGCATCATTACTTCAAACAAGTTATTTATTTAGCCCGCCCTCTGAGAAATACTGATAGCATTAATATAAATTGAAGCAACACCTCCCCCTTTACCTTTCGTACATGGATCATGTTTATAATGGCAATCTTGGAGGGTAGACTCATTTAAATGTAATCATCAGGTTTTAGCCAGGTTTCTGTCAAACAGAGCACATCTAGTTTATGATCAGCAATTATATCACTTACAAAAAGTGCTTTCGTAGAAAGGGACCTGATATTCAATAAGCCAAGCTTTATCATTTGTTTATCCGTATTGCATTTGTTTTTTGGGCAGAATAGACAGCATCAGCAAAGTCTGGTTTGATGAAAAAAAAAAAAATATTCATGACATAACTTTTCTTAATGCTTTGTTGAGCACTAAATACAAACCTCTATGGTCTACTTGCAAAAAAGTCACATAATCCGTCACAGCAGGAAACTAAATAAAACAAGAATGTTCTTCAAAATTGCAAACTTAACAGATAACCATCCCTGACCATTGGAAACCTGGCTGTTCATTTGCCCCAGATAATCATAAAGCAATATTTGAGATTGGTACAGATTCCCCAAAGTATTGTTTGATGATAAAATACAGACATCTCTAACTTTAAATCACAGCAAGGTGCCCATCTGAGTTTTGAGGTGCTGTAGTTGCATAAGCGCACACAAAAGTGTTTGCAGCAGAGGTCAGATAGCAAATACATCTCTACAGTATGTGAGCCACGGTCATATTCTGAATTACACCTATCTTATGTGATTTATGCAATTTGATCAGGTAATAATGATCAATGAGGTTTTAAATCCCTGAGGCACTGATTGAAATCTGGTAAATAAAATGTTATTCTATTACCTACTGTATGTCGATGCTGAGTTGGATGCTGGTTGGGTTCTAAAGTACTCTAGGAAGATTGAGGTAGATATTGGACAAAGTAGAAGTGCTATGTTTTATTCGATAGCAAAGCTCATCCAGCTGAACAAAAGCATGTTTTGCTATTTATTTGACAGTAAAACAGATCTAAAATTAATTGTTTTCCAGCTGCAGATGTCCAAAGCTGTCCAGATATAAAAGGAACTATGGGTTCAGTACAAGTTCACCAAAGTAAAAAAGAAAAGAAGAAATGTGAATAAACAATACACTCAGTTTCTTTTTAGAGCTGCTTTACAGTCAAATTTAACTCTTTTTTTCAAGATTTATATATTAATTTTATTAATGTAATTTATTTATATATATATTATACGACTGAAATATTATTAATATTAAAAAAAAAAAAAAAAGAGCTACAGAGATAAAGGTCAGACTTAATTGGAAATGTACCATACATTTTAAGGTACAATTTATGTTCTAATAACAATTTTGTTTTTGATACACAGCAATAGTTTGTAGTTTACATACTATTCACAGTATACACATAGCATACTACAATATAATAGAAGTTGTATGGTACTATGCCATTCCAAACTCAGCTTCTGCACTGATTTACAGAAGGCCATTCGGGTATTCCATACACACAGATAGTTTGCATACTATGCAAGGTATACATACAGGATACTGCAGAAATAGTAGTATGATAGTGTAGCATTTTGAACATAGCAGATGTCTTTTGTTTCTAAAGGGGACTTCTAGGACCTCAAAAAACAGTTTGAGAGCCAATAATAGGGCATCATTCAAGAGAAGTGGGAAACTAAGCTTCACATTCCCTTTTAGGTGCCTAATTTAATGTCATAAATCCTGTGACATTTTATCCCATTTAGTTACTGAAGGTAGACCTTTGAGGAAAAACCTCTGGTGATGGAGCAATTGCTTACTCCGAGGGGTTATGTCTGTAAATAGAGAGAGAGAGAGAGAAAAAATTGCACTAGATTACATATAGGATGTCTCAATGTCTGCCTGCTAAGGCATATGTCAAGACTAACTGTGTGTAAACCCGTACAAAGATGAATATAAGTATATATATATTGCTGCCTTACAATAATTTACAACAATTTATAAGTAAGCTTAGTTAGAATTTTTATTTTAGAACAGGGTTTGAGGCGTCTTTTTCTGAAGAAATTAAGCTGAAAAGTGAAACCGTGATTATAAATTGTGGTTATAAACCAGGTTTTGGAAAAATGGCGAATTCACTTCATGTGGATGAACCCAAACTGAATCTAATGATGATTTTGTACAATAAAAGTGTGTTTCAGCTAAAGCTGGTGTTTAGACTTTCAGGCTGGAAATAGATGAGCGTATCAGACCGCTTGATCACAAAAAATTTTGCACGAGTCTCTGAGGAGTCCTGAAAAGACAATCAAAAGATCCTGCAGGGAAGACTTCTGGGAAAGCACAATCAAACACGGTTCTCACTGAAATGGAAGAGGTTGCCACTATTTGACCAGCCCGGAAGGTGCAATTCACCCACTTTATATCGCCCACTCCTACAAACAGAGTGAGGCATCCCACAAACCTTTTGAAGTAAGTGTCAGCAGGAAGTGATGCTTTCACAAAGCCTAAGCTCATCAAGGGAATTTCTGAGGGAAAAAGCTTTTTTTTCAGGTCAACCTCTACCTCTTTCTCCTTCCATCTAGTTTCTCATGGAATTGGATATCCTATCAACTTAAGTGGGCTTCAGGTACCCTGAATTTTATTTATTTATTTATTTAATCAAATTGTCTTTAAAGGGATAGTTCACCCCCAAAAAAAAATGAAAATTGGATGTTTATCTGCTTACCTCAGGGCATCCAAGATGTATGTGACTTTGTTTATTCAGCAGAAAACAAACGAAGCTTTTTAACACAAACTGTTCCAGTCTGTCAGTCTTATAATGGAAGTGGATGGGAATCATGGCTAAAACATAAAAAAAAAATAAAAAAAAAAAAAATTAAACCCTGTGGCTCATGATGAGACATAGAAATATAAAGACACAAAACGATAGGCCTGTGCAAGGTGGATAAGGTGAACAGTATTTTTTATTTTATTTTTTACCTCTGATTCACGCAATGTCCGAACTGTTAGAAATCTCTTGAGCGCATCTTCTGGAATGCGTTCTCAGCAGCAGGCACGTAATGCATCTTCTTCTTCTTGCTTTGTGGCAGATCACAGACTTATAAGAGCATTACCGACACCTATCTCTTAAGTGGACCATTGACACTGCTAATTGAGATTGTAGATAAAGTGTCAATGGTCCACTTGAGAGATAACTTTCAAAACAACTAATACATCAAAATACACTTTCATTTTTACTTTTTAGGTAAGGAAGCATTATTATTATATCACCATGATTTGTAAACTATATACAGTTGAAGCTGAGACTAACAACACATTTGACAGTGTCCAACAACCGATAGCTGTCCACACTGAACTGCTGTGCAAAATGACTCAATCTGATACATCAGAATGTATCCAATCTATTTTATAATTAAATTACATTAATACAAAGCAGGATTTTAAACCAGTAAGATTTAACAATGGGTGTGGCTATATAATTAGGACAAAACTGGGAAATAGAAAAAAGAAGGAAAGAGCTTTTATAATTCATTACTTTGTCTTTTGGATATGGCAAAGGTTAGTGCGATTGTTTTTGTTTAGTTCAAAGGGCTAATTCAACCAAAATGTAAAATTCTGCCATCATTTATTCACAATCAAGCTGTTCTAAAGGTGTGTTTAGTCTCTGCTGTCACACACAAAAGGGTATGTTCATTCAATCATTCATTCATCAAGTGAATGATGACCAAAGTCTGTCAGTGTAAAGGTGATTTATATATATATATATATATACATATGCTTGATTACACCAATCCAGATTTGATGTCTATACACAAACCATTTACCACAATTTCTGCAGGGTGAAATCAAATTAATTTATCATTGAGGTTGATCAAATTAATATACATATCTAAAAAACAGTTAAAATCTTTGGGGAAAATACAATTTCTTATTTATTTTGAATGTATTAATTTAGACTACATTTATTTGTTCAAAAATACTACACACACACACACAAATTGCTTATGCACAATATGCATAAGTAATCTTGTATTGCTATGCTATGATTTTAATATTGTCATTTTGACATTTGTTCTCAAAATATTACAACTTTAATCTCATATTGCTCATACACTTCCCAAAATATTACACATTTAATCTCATATTGCTCATACACTTCCCAAAATATTACACATTTAATCTCATATTTAATCTCATATTATTATTATTATTATTACTTTAATCATGTAACTGTAGGTTTTTATAATGCTGTCACTATATATATATATATATATATATATAGTTACGAACCCCTGTTATAAAAATGCTCATTGAGAAAGGGGTCCACAACATAAGAGGAGACATGAGGCCAACAGCAATTTAACCATTTATTTTTGGACTAATAAACGATTACACAATCTCCCATCTCTCATTCACCTCAACTCTCCACATGTAACAATAACAATTAAACTATACCAAAGTCAAAGAATATACTTAACAGACACTGACAAATAGATCAAACCAAATAAACATCAAATAGAACACAGCTTTCTTCGGAGGCTGGCTGGACAGCATGATGCACGCAAAATTCACCACTGCATGGAATTCACTGCTGCATCCTTCATTCTGGTTCACACTTCTCTTATATACTCTAGTTGAGCCATCAGAGCAACAGGACACAGGTGTGCAGGGGCGGAGCCTAACACTCAGAAGAGAAAAGACTAATTAGATCACAAACAAACACAGATACAACACTCAGAAGGCTTAGGCCGTAACACTTCTCCCCCTAAAGGAAGAATTTGACTTTTCTCTTTCCTTCCTTAAAAGGACAAGGAAAAAATAATTCTGAATGAAACCATACCAAAACCTAAACCAAACCGCGAGACAAAGCGTCGGCCACCACATTGTCAGATCCTCTTTTGTGATGGATCTTCAAGTTATACGGCTGAACCATCAAAGCCCAACGCATCAATCGTTGATTATGGTTATACATTTTATGCAGAAATACCAACGGATTATGATCCGTATAAATGGCGACTGGACAAGAGCTGGACCCCACATAAACATCAAATTGTTGCAATGCCAACAACATAGCTAAAGTTTCTTTTTCAATAGTGGAGTAATTCAACTGATGACGGTTAAACTTAGCTGAAAAGTATGACACTGGGTGGCCGATTCCATCAGCACCCTCCTGTAGCAGGACAGCTCCTATTCCCACTGCACTAGCGTCCACCTCAAGCTGGAACGGGCGAGTCATATCTGGGGCAGACAGCACAGGTGCACTGCAAAGAAGAGATTTTGCAGAGAGAAAAGCTTGCTGGCACTCATCAGTCCAACTGAAACAAACTTTAGGACTACACAGTTGAGTTAAGGGGGCAACAACACTTGAGAAATTTTTGCAAAAACACCGGTAGTATCCAACCATGCCCAGGAATCTACGCAACTCTCTCCTCGTAGTAGGTACTGGATAGCTAAGGACAGCGGCCACTTTTCCATCCAATGGCCGTACCTGACCATTCCCCACCTGCTTCCCTAAATAGGTGACAGAAGCCTTAACAAATTCACATTTCTTAAGGTTTAGCGTTAAGGAAGCATCTGCTAAACGCTGAAACACGTCATGTAAGGTCGACAGGTGTTCATCCCATGTAGATGAATAGATGACTACATCATCCAAATAAATATTGCAATTAGGAACCTCACCTAAGACAGTTGACATCAAACGCTGAAACGTTGCCGGTGCGTTTCGCAGGCCGAACGCCATTCGCGTATATTGTAGGAAAGCGTCAGGGGTAACAAACGCGGAGACCTCAGAAGCACGTTTAGTGAGAGGCACCTGCCAATAGCCTTTCAGCAGGTCTAACTTAGTGATATATTTTGCGCCCCCAAGATTGTCAATACAATCATCAATACGCGGTAAGGGAAAAGCATCAGCCACAGTGACAGAATTGACTTTCCTGAAGTCGGTACAGAAGCGAAAAGACCCATCAGCCTTTGGTACTAGAACACACAGCGAGCTCCAGGGACTATTGCTCGGAACAGCAAAACCATTCTGCAATAAATATTTCACTTCGTTCTTCATTGCCTCTCGTTTACCTATTGGACAGCGATAAGCATGTTGCTTGAGGGGTAATGCACTGCCGACCTCGATGTCATGCTGGATGACATTAGTACCAGGAGGAACGTCATAGAATAAACTCCGAAAACTTTCTATCAACTTCATTATGTCTCCTCGCTGTTCGATCGTTAAATAGGAGAGCTGAGAGGAAAGCAAAGATAAAACTTCTGAGTTTTCAAAACATCCTCCTTGTAAAGCTTCCATAGGGATATTCAACCCATCATCCTCAGTGTCGGTAGGCAAGGTATAAGTTAGTAAGGAAATATGCTCAGTGGTTAACTCAGTCACCGGTTCACATGCCAAACCCTCAGTGGTGTTCTCTTTTGGTTCAACACGACATAAATATGGTTTCAACATATTGACGTGACATAAGCGAGTTTTTCGTCTCCTCTCAGGAGTATATAAGATGTAATCAGTTTCACTCAACTTACTTTTGATCACATAGGGGCCAGAAAAACGCGCAGAGAGTGTGGACCCAGGAATGGGGAGCAGTACTAAAACTTTCTCTCCTGGCAGAAAATTACGCACAACTGCCTTTCGATCAAAGCGTTTCTTCATTTTCTTTTGTGAAAGAGACAGTGCTTCTTTCGCCACAGTACACGCGTTACGCAAACGCTCACGAGTACGTGATACAAAATCAAGGACATTAGTCTTCGCAAATGAACCTGTAGAAAGGAATTCCTCTTTCAACATATTTAAGGGTCCACGGACATTATGACCAAACACAAGCTCTGACGGACTAAACCCAAGCGAGTCCTGTCGGGCCTCACGCACAGCAAATAAGACTAATGGAACTCCATCGTCCCACTCATTCCCAGTCTCTATACAATACTTGCGCAGTGCCGATTTTAATGTTTGATGCCATCTCTTCAAAGCCCCTTGCGACTCAGGGTGATAGGCACTCGACACAACATGAGACACTCCAAGAGCTTTTAACGAGTTACGAAACACGCGAGACATGAAATTTGAACCCTGGTCAGTTTGAACAGTTTTCGGCAACCCGAAAGTTGTAAAAAACTTCGTTAAAGCTTTAGTTACAGTCTTAGTTATGTTCTGTAACGGGATGGCTTCTGGAAAACGTGTTGCCACGCACATGATTGTCAATAAATATTGACAACCAGACTTAGCCCGAGGAAGTGGGCCCACACAATCCACTAAAACACGCTCAAATGGTTCGCCGACTGCAGGAATAGGGCAGAGAGGAGCAAGCGGTACTACCTGATTAGGTTTTCCACTGACCTGACAAATATGGCATGTCTTACAGTGCTTTGCAACATCAGATTTCAACCCTGGCCAAAAGAAATGTTGGAGCACCCGGTTATAGGTCTTAGTTATCCCAAGGTGTCCAGACCAAGGATGGTCATGGGCCAGACTTAAAACATGTAGTCGAAATCTCAAAGGTACCACAATTTGTTGCACCGAATTCCAGTCTTCCCGCTGCTCAGGATTTAGCGATCTACTCCATTTACGCATGAGCACATTATCATTCCAGTAATACTGTTGGTTACGTAACGACGTGGTCTTATTTTCAACACTCGCACGACATTTGTTTAATGAGGAATCATTTCTCTGAGCTTCAATCAGAGTTTCCCGCGAGACGGGCAAATCAGCAGCCAGATCAAAGCAGAAGGATGAATTCAAAGTCACTTTAGACGCGTCTGAGGATTCAGAAATAAGATCATCTCTCAAAATCTTTGAGAAGACAGAATCGCAGAGAATATTACTTTCTTGATAATCATGCTTCGCTTGTGCTCGCGTCACAACAGCACTAAACACATCTGGCAATTTTTCAGCAAGTACATCAGCCTGCGAATCATTACACGGAACAGTCACTTGCACTACCGGCATTACCTTACCTCCAGCTATGTCGTTGCCCATGATAAAATCAACACCTTTCACAGGTAAAGAGGGACGAACTGCAACCTCAAAACACCCAGATGCCAAATCAGAAGAGACGTATACGCGATGAAGAGGAACAGGCACCAAACCCATTTCAATACCCTGCACAGTCGCGCTGGTATTACACGTGGAGTCAGCACAAAAATCCAAAATATCTGATAATATAAAGGACTGAGACCCTCCTGTATCCCGGAGGATTCTTACAGGTTTTCGACTCTTGACCTTATCAGTTAACGACACAAATCCATCGAACATGAAAGGCTGAAAACAGCTCTCAGGTGTTGCAGGAGAACCAGAGAAGGACGGAGACAGAGTTTTCACCAAAACAGAACCTCGAGGCTGAAAAGATGAAGAATCTTGTCGCTCTTGTTTACGTTTTAAGATACGACACTCGGCTAGCATGTGTCCCATTTTGTGACAATAACCGCACTCTCTATTAGACTTCGGACTGGTAGGAACCCATCTATTTTTTGAATCAGAAAAATTCTCATTTTCTTTTGGTGAGGGACCCCCAAATTCAGACGAACGCTTAAAAAACACAGTTTTGTGCATTAATGCGTACTCGTCAGCTAACACAGCAGCCTGTTGTACGGTGCTGACTTTTTGTTCATTTAAGTACAATGCAGTACGTTCTGGAACGCAGTTTTTAAATTCTTCAATCAGAAAAAGTTCTCGCAAAGAATTATAGTCAGTTACCTTACACGCTTTGATCCACCGATCAAATAAAATTCCCTTTTCACGAACAAACTCGACATAAGTTTGAGACACTGCCTTCTTTGTGGTACGAAATCGCTGTCGATAATGCTCAGGCACCAATTCATATGCCCGTAGAATTGCGGTTTTCACGGCATCGTACTGTACGCTTTCCTCTAACGAGAGAGATGCACACACCTCTTGCGCCTTACCCGATAGTTTACACTGTAACATTAGTGCCCAAACTTCGTTTGGCCATCTTAAAGCAACTGCAACTCGTTCAAAAGCTTGAAAATACGCTTCAACTTCCTTCTCACGGAAGGGTGGAACAATAGAGATATTTTTAACAACATCAAAATGAGTTGAAAACGGCGCTACTACAGATTCCGATGCGGTATCAGTTGAGACAGAATTAATACTTGAATTTGATGGACCTGCTGGTGTCTCAGAATTACCCTTCAAACTAGATGTTTTAAAAGTAGATTTTTTAGGTACCTCTGCTACAGCCTGCAACTCCAACTCCCGCAGTCGCACTTTTGTATCTGCATCAATTCGATACATCTCGATCTGACGCTTCAAATCATCTTGTCTCGCCTGAGCTCTATCCTGAGTCTCCCATTGTAACCGTGCTAAACGTAACTTTAAACGTGAATCTGAACTAACTACTGGTGACGACTGTGTAGAAAGTGAAAGAGGTTCAAATTTAGGCATTGAAGACGACGGACCTACCTCCGCACCAACCTCAATCAATGGAGTGACTGGATCACCAGTCAACACACGTAAGGGAGGACTTCCTGCAGCCGGTGCCGCCAACTCCGCTGCTGCAACAGAAACAGTTTCCATAGAAGGAAATACCCCCTTATTAGTCAAACTAGCCACCAAACAAGCTTTTAACGCTTCTTTACGCAGTGTTCTAGAGATAGAAATCTCATAATGTTGAGCAATGAGAAACAAATCATTTTTCCGACATGTCTCTAATACTTCAACACTAGGTTGATCTATAAATTGACTCAACTCAAAGGTTGCCATCTTTACGAGAAGACAAAAGAAAACCCAATGTATAAGGAATAAACCAACGCACTCCGGTCCTACTTACCTAACCATCAAGCTAACTATAACCTAACTAGTCTTCAGAGGGTACCGATTAAGAGATTACTCTCTCCCCCGGAATACCTCCAAAAACAACAAACTAAAATAATAAAGAAAACAATAAACAGCAAACCGTCGTCAGGACTGGCGCTAGACACAGCCCTGCTGGCTCACTCTTTCTAACCGGAGAATACGTAGGATCACCCCCAATCTGCTCCACAGAATCCAATTCAGGATCAAATCAACCTTAAAAGAAAAATCAGGACAAAATCCGGGACGAGCCCCCATTTATGTTACGAACCCCTGTTATAAAAATGCTCATTGAGAAAGGGGTCCACAACATAAGAGGAGACATGAGGCCAACAGCAATTTAACCATTTATTTTTGGACTAATAAACGATTACACAATCTCCCATCTCTCATTCACCTCAACTCTCCACATGTAACAATAACAATTAAACTATACCAAAGTCAAAGAATATACTTAACAGACACTGACAAATAGATCAAACCAAATAAACATCAAATAGAACACAGCTTTCTTCGGAGGCTGGCTGGACAGCATGATGCACGCAAAATTCACCACTGCATGGAATTCACTGCTGCATCCTTCATTCTGGTTCACACTTCTCTTATATACTCTAGTTGAGCCATCAGAGCAACAGGACACAGGTGTGCAGGGGCGGAGCCTAACACTCAGAAGAGAAAAGACTAATTAGATCACAAACAAACACAGATACAACACTCAGAAGGCTTAGGCCGTAACAATATATATATATATATATATATATATATATATATATATATATATATATATATATAATTTCATTTTATATAAATAATCCCACATTTTAGCCTGATGTGGTGTCTTAGTGAGCAGTTCTGGGTGCATTAGCTCTTTCACAATGGCAGTGTAAAGGTGATTTCTCCAGGCACTGCAGCAGCTACAAAAGGTCTTGTCATTTAACCTGTCCAGTGGATTGGTGTCAGAATATATATGGGGCTAAGGGAGTGCTGAGAGAATAAAAAGAAAAAAAAAAGAAAGAAAAAAAAAAGAAAAAAGAAAAATAGCAACAGAGGGGAAAAGGGTAAAGGCATTTGTTAGCCAAAAGAGATCTTTAAATGATGCATCCTGATTATAGTCTTTGCATAGGATGGACATTATTCATAAACAAAATGGAGAGCCCATCTCATCAAGGTTATTTTCAACCCATTCTCACTCCAAAGGCGTCAAAAACCGAAGCATGGTCAAGCGCCCCTAGCGTCACTTTTATGACGCCAAATGTGCCTCTCGGCGTCGAATATCGAAGCACTACGACCTTCATTGCTTTCAGTGGGAAACTTTTGGCGTCAGAATTCGACACGAGGACATGAGATGTTTATCGCTATGAAATCACGTTCAAGAAGTCTCATTCAGCACACATCGCGCGAAACTTGCTATCAGTTCCACAGTTTGGGTGAGTAGTCCTCCATACGCTCTTTTAATGCCTTTTATCAAATGTATTCTGTCTTCTTTATTAATCAGATTAGTGCCATATGTTTAATCGCTGTATTATATCGGTCATCCGCGGCTGTCTTTGAGTTTCATTGCGTTTAAATAAATGAACACAGCTGCTAATTAGTGTGATTAAACTCTATCTGTCACGTGACGTGCCATAGACCTTCGATCCGTTTTATATTATTATTAATTTCAGGATCAATGATGTAAGTTGTATTTGTAGTAAAATCATGGTAATCACGACACAATAGTAATAAATGAAATGTGAAGTTAAAACACAGTAAATGGGACATTAGTAACTGTAACTGTAGTTTTACTATGATATATTAATAATCAATACAACAATACAATAATCACCAAACCAGCTATGTTTGTATCACTGTAATGTTAGTGTTTTTATGTGCTTTTATATGACAGATATCACAGTAATCATGTGTTCTGTACCATGCTTTTAATACCTTTTAATGTGAATCCAAAAAAAAAAAAAATCAAATTAAAAATAAATAATAAAACATGTATTTTTCCATCTTGCAGTTCATTCATATCAGTTTATATATATATATATATATATATATATATATATATATATATATATATATATATATATATATATATATATATATATATGTGTGTGTATGTGTATATATATATATATATATATATATATATATATATATATATATATATATATATATATGTGTATATTATATATATATTTTGCTCACAGATCATTATTAACATTCTGTATATAATTCAATTTTATTTTCTCTCCCCTTTTTTATTATTTTATTTTTAGCTGAAAAGACGTAAAGGCAGTCAGCCCAGTGGTGTTTCTGGAGAGGGATTCCTTCAGAAATGGAGAAGACAGAAAGCTGCGGAGGCAGATATTTGCAGCAGTAAGTCTGTGATAGTTTGTCTCTTTTATCAAAAATTCCTGCTGTTATAATTTGTACAGCATTTGTTGTTTCTTAAACTGTTGCACTGTCCAAATACCCACACTTGCCATCTTTTCACTTGACCACTTGATTACTTATTTGAAGTCTTTCCTGTATTTGGCCTAGTGTTCGAGTGAGCATGATGACCACGAGTGTGTGTCGAACTTTTCATGACCTGATGACTGTGTTTCCCAATCCTGATCCTGGAGAACCCCAGCACTGCACGGTTTGGTGTCTCTCTTATCTGCCTTGGAGTCTTCACTGATGAGCTGATGAGTTGAATCAGGTGTGTTTGATCAGGGAGACATCTCAAATGTGCAGTGTTGGGGTTCTCCAGGACCAGGATTGGGAGCCACTGCCTTATGGGACACTTATGTGTTTAAAGAGATTTTTAATATCTAATTATCAATATTTTCACATACTGTACTAAACACATCACAGTCTTAATAATCCAGTTTAACACTTGTATGATATTGTACAAGCCCCAGGACGGTCTCGTCTGACACTATCAAAAGAATTCATATGACTATAGCTTGTTATTAATTACTTGCTTTCAATAATGGATTCATTTAACATTTAATTTTACAGCATCCTTTACAGAGGATGCTTTTATGGTCTAAACAAAACACAGTGTAATGTATAAGTTGAATGTAATTTAATATTTCCTTCCTTTCTGTCTTACAGGATTGTTTGAGGATAACGCTGTAGCTCCATCATGCACAAGGACTCACCTCGTTAACTCTTTATCCCCGCACACACAGAAATGGTCCCTGGATCAGTGATTAGACTTTGCAGTGGTTTGATTTTGCAGAAGATGTAACTTTGTTTTATTTATAAGCTCATAATGAATACATTACAGAACCAGTGATGAAAACATAGTTAAAAATAGTATTTTTCGTATTGATAAAGCATTTTGTTCTCTTTTTCAAGCTTCATACAGTGAACTTTTTAGACTTTAATTAAGAGTTTAGTAAAGGAGATATTCATACACAGTCATCCCCTAGCTCCAGTCATGAAGTGAATTCATGATGTTATTGTCAAAGCTAGCAGGTGTTTGTTTTCCTGACACTTTCTCTGTCTTCCATTGTTCAGACAATCAGTGTTTATTTGATGCTGTGCTGATAGAGTTTATAGATGATATTTGCACACTTGACATGCATGTCTTCATGGTGTTTTTTTGTGAGTTTGAAACATTTACATTGTGTTGTATAACATTTTGGTCAATTTAATTTTTTTAATAAATTGATCTTTTCCAGTGTTTCTCTGAAAGACATACTGTATTTACTGTTTTGTTTTTTAATAAAAGCATTTTCATTTGCATACTGAAAATAGTTAATGTTTACAACATAACTGCCTTGTTATTCTTATGGTGGCCAAAACGAGCTTGGTGCCCAGAGGATGCAGTAAGTAATTGGGCATGTTGTCTTTAAATGAGTTTGACATATCAAATAAAATGGACTTTGTTTTTATGCTTTATGTATTTATTTGTTTGTTTCATTCATTCATTATTTATAATTTATTTAGGTTCAAATGGTAGAGAGATGGTAAATCACAGAAACACAAATGTGAACAATTTTAACTTTAAAACACAATGTAATATACAATGTAAATTTTAGAAGCACGTCATTTGATTAGTAAATATATTTGTCTTTGGTCAAAAAAAAAATATACAAATCTTAAAAATGTGTCTTATATTTAATGAGAGGAATCTATCTGTTGGATACAACTGCGACTGCTGGGCATGTGCACATCAATATTGCCCAATTTTTGTCAAGCTGAACAACGGAGGAAGGTGAAGACGTTAATAAAACAGAATCTAATAAGTAGCAAGCTTAATCTATTGTTAACCGAATCTATCCCTTCAGCCGAAAAACGAAAGACATCTGTCATACATGGATAAGGAAGTGTGACGCTGCTGCTCAGCTTTGATGTCATTGGCTATGACTTTTCAGGACAGTCTGTGGTTACTATCTTTTTAATATTAAACAGCGCATCATGTTAAAAAGTATGTTTTGCTCCTATCATCACATTAGTAATATATTAAGTCAACAATGAAGTGTTGCTATCTTGAAAAAAATGACATCTTTAGCGAGATCCTAATCCTAACCTTCAATGAACTACAAAAACAGCCCCCTAGTGTTGCCTTTGCATAGATAGAACGACGGAGGCTTGTGGGTAATGTAGTTTAAAAACTTTTTTATTAACGAAACTAAATAAATTATTTATTTTAAGGTAAACTGGATATCTAAATATGTTTATTGTGCAAACCTCTATGATATATTTGAGAGGCAGGCTGAAATGTGGTATTTTACAGTGAGCAATATTTAAAATGCTTTTATGCCAGCTTTCCACTTATTTCTGAAAACTGAGCTCAACATTATTTTATCAGCATAGCATAAGTAATAATCCTGCCCATTTTCTCTTTGATATGTTAATTGGACTCTGATTTACAGCCATTTGAAATGTACAGTTTTGGGCTCTTCCGGGGGTGCTACTGGGCCCTGGGGGTAGAGGGCAGTAAAACCTACATATATGTATTCTCCTCATCATGAACAACAAACTGAGCTGAGTCACATTTATATCTGACAGTTTTCACAGTCCTCTGTTTTCTATTCTATTCATCATGACTATTATACCTTTTGACAGGACATTGTGAGGCCATCTGATGAAACATGGAAAAATTATAAAGAAATGATTTAATAATGAAAATAATAGATTATTTCTTTGATTTTTGAAGTAAATGGCAAGAAATATAATGGATGAACCTGCAACAACTTGCCATTATCTATTCCCACTGTAAAGCAGTAATCAAGGACAATGTATACACATTGTGATACTTCACTATTACACAAGGACAAATTCATGCAGTGCTAATATTATAATTTATATATAATATATATATAATATATATATATTATTATATATATATTATATATATATTAGCATTATATATAACTAATTAGCCGAAATCAGTGTAAAAATGTCCTCCTCACCCCCGTATCTTGCTCCTCAGGTGCTGGACATCAGTAATGTGCGGTTTTAATGCAGTACAAGATCCACGTTGATCATTCCTGCTACATTCTCAGTTATCCGTCAAGTGCTTGTAACAATAAAGCCCATGGCACCATCTTGTAATGCAGAATAATTAATCTTGTAACTCCCTGTATTTCACAAAAAATGTGCATATTTGTTACTAAAATAAAAAATTACTTTTCTGGTGTACTGATGTCCCAGATGTTATTAATCCGATCAAAAATGTTCATGTCTTAAATAAAAAGTAATACCAATAATTAATATGTCGTTTTTCCAAGTCTAAAATAAACACATATGAGCCTACCTAGTAAAATGATGTATTTACCAAGAATCTTCAGAACACAATATTCACCATTTTCATTTTATTGAAGCATAGACTATAAAGTTGATAAAGTAGCATCAAGACAAATAAGATTCAATGAA
This sequence comes from Carassius auratus, assembly GCF_003368295.1. NCBI lineage: Eukaryota > Metazoa > Chordata > Actinopteri > Cypriniformes > Cyprinidae > Carassius > Carassius auratus. The sequence continues at coordinate 2,837 of NW_020524956.1, read as the reverse complement.
AATAATTATCATCAAAAATACATTAACCTCATATATAAATCAGTTCACACAGATGAGTGATGAAATGTCCTTAAAAGTCACACAGTCCCATCCAGTCAACTGTGATACAGATCATGTGATACATATAAGACATGTGATACTGTTTCAGAAAATAATGATTCCCATCATCACATCTAAACTGGTTTCATCTCCCATCGTGATCTTCTTCTCTCGTGTCTGGAAACAGTTTGTGGTTGATATCCAGCACTGATGTGGTGTAGCTTGTTCTCAGCCAGAGGATCTCTCAGTCCTAAGATCCCAGACCTGGTCAAAGTGAAACAAACAATCCAGATGAAGTTGTTTAATGGACAGAGAGCGCAGCTTATGTTGTGTGGTTTTAGCAGGGTGAGCAACTATGACCCTTGTAGTACTGTACACTTACCATTCTTCAAGCAAGATCTTTTGAGAAGCTTTTCTCTGAAGACAATTTACCACATCCTCTTCTTTCACTCCTTTCAAGAGCATCACTTGGTCAAAACCCCTCATTTGGCTGATGAGATCATCTGTACAAATAAAAATACTGCAATAAATATGTCATTAGAATTATTAAGAAGCAAAGGTCTTGCTCATGAGACTGCATGCATGTGTAGTTCTCAGAGACTCTAGAATTCATCTGTTGTTGCAGTAAATGTGTTTTCTTCCTCTAGAATCTTTCTCCAAAGTTCCTGACTTCTCTCACAAATGTGTTTTAGTCTGTGCAGTGTAAGCCTGGCTTCAAACCAATCAACTATCAATTCACAATTAATAACATTTATACAATGAAATAATGTCAATTGGTGTTTATATCAACTAAACCAATTTCACTTGTCTGCTAATAAACAGGTGGTGTGTTTTTAAAAACATAATATTAAAAATGTCCAGTCACACTTTGCTAACATGCTGTAATTGTAATAGTATAAAACGAAATCAAGGCTGACATGACCAGTTCTGTGAGAGATCATCATAAAATGTTGTATAACATTGCTTCACACACACATACCAGAGGACTTCTGTTTGTTTGAGCACAAGATGGCCATCTTCATTCCTCATCCTGAGCAAATCATATCCTTGGTCTTCCTTCTCTTCTGTGAAACAGAATAATCTCTACTTACTCTCTGTGCAATTAATATTGCTCATTAAACATAATTAAGTTAATTAAAAGAATCAGACCAGAGCATTATTTGAGGTAAACAAATGTACCTGGGAGAGCTGATCATGGCAAGATTCGCTGAGACTCAGTAATAGCTCTTTTAGGTTTTAGGAAGGTTGTGAGGGGTGGCTCTTAAAATAGCTGTTGAGCTCGATATTTAGAGACTGAAAAAAGAAGAACAGCATTATCTGGAAAAAATCCTGTAAGACAGAAGGAAGGACATATTATTAATTACGTGCAGCTTGTACATTACCTCTGTAAAGATGCTGTATAATTAAATGTTAAATGAATCCATTATTGAAAGCAAGTAATTAATAACAAGCTATAGTCATATGAATTCTTTTGATAGTGTCAGATGAGACCGTCCTGGGGCTTGTACAATATCATACAAGTGTTAAACTGGATTATTAAGACTGTGATGTGTTTAGGGATCATTTTTAAAACTTTGACCCTGTCCAGATACCCACACTTGCAGTCTTGGCCACTTGAGAGTGTGTGTACATGACAGTGTGTGAACGAGACTGTCCCCGGTCTTAATAATGCCAAGCACAGCGTCCTTAACACACACTAAACCTCTCCAATACTGCTCCGGAGCGCTATACAAAGCTTAGTGTATCCCATCATGCATCATGTTTTGGAATAAATCGTCAGACTTTTTGCCGAGATCTCACAAGAGGTCATGGAAAGCTGTCCAATGTACAGTATGTGAAATATTGATAATTAGATATTAAAAATCTCTTTAAACACATAAGTGTCCATAAGGCAGTGGCTCCCAATCCTGGTCCTGGAGAAGCCAACACTGCACATTTGAGATGTCTCCCTGATCAAACACACCTGATTCAACTCATCAGCTCATCAGTGAAGACTCCAAGGCAGATAAGAGAGACACCAAAACCGTGCAGTGCTGGGGTTCTCCAGGATCAGGATTGGGAAACACAGTCATCAGGTCATGAAAAGTTCGACACACACTCGTGGTAATCATGCTCACTCGAACACTAGGCCAAATACAGGAAAGACTTCAAATAAGTAATCAAGTGGTCAAGTGAAAAGATGGCAAGTGTGGGTATTTGGACAGTGCAACAGTTTAAGAAACAACAAATGCTGTACAAATTATAACAGCAGGAATTTTTGATAAAAGAGACAAACTATCACAGACTTACTGCTGCAAATATCTGCCTCCGCAGCTTTCTGTCTTCTCCATTTCTGAAGGATCCCTCTCCAGAAACACCACTGGGCTGACTGCCTTTAAGTCTTTTCAGCTAAAAATAAAAATAATAAAAAAGGGAAGAGAAAATAAAATTGAATTATATACAGAATGTTAATAATGATCTGTGAGCAAAATATATATATATATATATATAATATATATATATTATATATATATATATATATATATATATGATATGAATGAACTGCAAGATGGAAAAATACATGTTTTTATTATTTATTTTTAATTTGATTTTTTTTTTTGGATTCACATAAAAGGTATTAAAAGCATGGTACAGAACACATGATTACTGTGATATCTGTCATATAACAGCACATAAAACACTAACATTACAGTGATACAAACATGGTTTGGTGATTATTGTATTTGTTGTATTGATTATTAATATATCATAGTAAAACTACAGTTACAGTTACTAATGTCCCATTTACTGTGTTTTAA